>NC_056747.1:98829480-99129480 GCF_019279795.1 Protopterus annectens
TCTAGCTAAAGTATTTGTTTACAGATTTGGCAAGGAGAAGCTGACGAGATGTCTGCATTGGCATATGTAAAGTATTTGGTTTAGTTTCAAATCATTTAGTTCCAGTAATGTTTTTAAGTATGGGATCCACAATACTAATATGAAATGTATCGCTGATTACTTCACAATCACTTGTTCAGAATCTTAATGAACTCTACATTATCTGCCTCTTATGAACCCTTCTTCTGTTACATCTTTCAAATTGCCAATCTGTCTTGTAAGCAGGAAATTTAGTACTCTGTTGGCCCAATCAGTCCAAGTCCACACCTAACTCTTTCCTACCCATGCATCTTACAAACATTAATGATGGTTTATATTTAGGGTCTATATCACATAGTCAAAGTTCCATAACTCTGAACACCTAATGGTCGAACCATTATATTCGAAGTTACAAAACTTCGACTACGGAAAAAAAAACGGACAACAAAATAAATTGCTATAAGGAGGGGGCAAGCCAAACTGCACCCCCCACATTGGGAGCTGCACCCCACACTCCACTGCTAGTTAAATATACCAACTCTGACATTGCACCACATTGAAAAAAATGGAAACCTCCACTTATGGAGATTTCCATTCGAACGCTCTAACTTTTTACAAATTCGAACTTATGGTCTCGACCATATGTGGTATGAACTTTTAGAAGTTTGACTATGTGATAGAAATCCTTATATTAATACACGGAATTAAGTCTAAAATGCCCCAAAATACAAATTCTGCTTACTGCCAGTACCGTTTAGCTACTAACTTCGCTTTGCAGTAAGTGTATCGGGGAAGCAGTATGCAGGAAATATCTACGGGGTTACATATTCCATTCTCTCACTTAGGACAGCCATACATACAAGATATGGTAAAGTCCTTCATTTCCAGGGATGGGCTGGCTATGGAATCTTTAACTTCCTAATACCTGGAATGAGGTCCGCATTAACGAGCAGCATGTACTCGACCACTTTGAAGCACGTTGTTTCTATTTAAACAAAATATAGAAACTGACCCTGGATTAAAGCAAGTCTTTCATGAAAAACTTTGTAATGTAACTGCTATAGAACAAATGAATATCAAAGGGCACAAGTCATCTTTCCAGATACCTCTGTTTAACATGCATCAGCAGTAATTATATTACACATAATGATGACAAACTATTTTGAAAAAAAAGCCTATTTTATGCCTTCATATATTATGTTTTCATCTCTATTAATTTTTCTGTAGGGCTACACTTTCAGAATAATGATGTGAGGTGCAGTCCTGTAGTTTGTTTACAGCAATAAGAAAAAAAGTTACAGAATTTCTAGAAATAGTCAGTTTCTTACATTATAGTGGCAGTTTTATTCCATCTCCTTTTAGTAATGTCAGACTGTGGCATTTTAAATATGAAATCTAGATGAGATCCCTTTTATAGGGAGTACACATCTTTTATGGTGGCAAAAATGGTAGAAATACAATAGCCTTTGTAATGCTTAAGGGTCCTCTTTTTTTTTTTTATTAAACTTTTACTAAGCTTAAAGATAAAATATACCATTGAGACACTCTGTTATATCACCCACTAATGGAGGGAGACTAACAACATCCCCCATTAAGCAGACTTTCGCCACATTTGCTTGGTGAAAATTTTTGATCCGTCATCCAGACTAGTTTTAAAGTTGCTGCAGAAGTACTCTTGCTAGATAGGCAAGGGCTGCGTATTCCAGAAACTGGGTTGGGCATCTGTCACATTATTTGAAGATGATGTAGTAGTTATAGGTTTATGTTTCTCGAATAAGTGTTTGCTTTAGCACTGGTTCTGTTCAGATGGAGGTGCTTAGAGTGCTGGGTCATTTTATAGCACTGAAGGCTAAGCAAAGATCAAACTTCAGGAGTCTGTATGACCCAGAGTAGGGAGATAGGGCTTTTAGTCTGTCAGAGTAGCTAAGGTCACCGACACCTGAGATAGTCTTGGTGAAGGAACCATGAGGTCTCTCAAGCTTGTTTAGGTACTTAACAAAGTACTGAAGGATGGATTCTATTCAATGATGGGCCTAATGAGGAATGAATAAGTGAGAATACAACTTCAAATTGACCTTAAAGAGATACAGTGAAGGATAAGTAGTGAAAGGCAGAAGACATTTCTAGCCATCAAAGTGACATGCCTGTCAATGGAGACTCTGTAATCAACGTGCATACCCAAGTCCCTGATGGCTGTGTTAAATTGAAGTGGAATGTTATCTATGTGGCAAGCTGTAGTGATGCTTGATTTACCAAAAGAAACTATGCATTTCTTGGCATTAAGGGTAAGCCTATGATTAACATACCAAGCATTTGTTTGGTCCAATCCTTCCTAGAGAATCAAAGTATCAAAATGAAATTTTGATAATTGCTCCATTTTGCAATCATGACCTGGTGAGCCAAAGTCCCATGATATTGGCATGTATGTCACAGAAACATATACCAAAGAGGAGAGGACCCAGGACAGAGCCCTGTGGAACATCAATGGTGACAGTTTTCTACTCTTCATCTTAACTGTATAGGCTCTTTCAAATAGCCACCAGTCCAGAGAGCTCTGAGTGGATTAATGTTGAGTAAGAAGAGCCATGGAGGTAATATTTTTAATTCTGGGAAGAATCAATCAAAATGACTTAGTCCTAATTTATATCAGGAGAAGGAGGTGTGAGAGAAGAGAAAGTGAGAGGAGTTCATTTAGAAGACAATTTATCTGCAAGAATATTAGCAATGGCGCTATAATTAGTAAATTAAGCTTGGTGACACACCAGAACTCAAACTCTTGCTGTCAGGTTAGAACCCTTAGATGGAGGATTACAACATTAAATGATTAAATAATGAATGTTTATGATATGCAATATAGCACCAATGATGGGAGAACTTAAGAAATTGTTACTGGGCAGAACACAATAAATTACCAAAATTACTTGCACAACTGATTGGTGAACATAAACAAATGCAGTCTATAACTGCAATTAAAGACTCTCATCCTCTGATGAGTAACTCATGTTACTCATCATATACATTCAGACCCCCAAACTGTGGGCAGTAAAGCCAAAGAAGGTGGAGTTTCAATATACATTAAAGACATACACACCTTCAGGCTGGTCAAATAGTATGATGCACAGGAGACACTCCAGGCGCAGTTAACCATTGACAAGACCCCTATTCAAATCATAGCTAGCTACTGGCCCCCAAATCTGACTCAATATGCCCAATCCACCTACTTGAACCTGTTCAAATCTATTAAGATTCAACCCTTTACACTGATCCTGGGTGACTTTAACTTCCCAAACATAGACTGGAAGAACTACTCATGCCAGAGCACAAATGTTTAGACATTCCTTGATTTTGTCAATGCAAATGCCTTGGAACAGCCAGTCAGTACCCCCACAAGGGGTGATAATATCTTGGACTTGGTATTAACCAACATGAGTAACCACTGCAGCATCCCTATGGTATCATCCTCCCTGGTAAGATCTGACCACAAGCAGACACTTTCGAAGTCACCATCTCCCCCAACCCCCCTCTAGCTAGGATCATTCATACAAACTTCTCCAAAGCTGATTACAGCCTCCTGAGGAATGGTATAGACAGCTTTACAGCCCCCTCCCTCTCTGTAGGAACTGGCCCCAATATCCAAAACTACACCAAAGCACTATGCAAGCTTTATATAGATGCATGGAATCAAGCATACCCAACAGGACTAAATCATACTCTGCAAGGAAGAGTTAACCTGTCTGGTGCACATCTGCAATAAATAAACTTTATAACAAAAGGAAAAAATGCTGTCAAAGACCAAGAAGGAGCAGGTGCCCAATTGGAAGCAATGTATCCTTAGCCTGAACAAGCAAATAAGAGCACTAGTGAAATCTTCCAAAGCAAACCTTGCGTCCAAATTGGCCTCATCTACTAGAGATAATCATAAGGCCTTCTTTACATATGACTCCCCCATCTATGAAATAGACTCCCTCTCCACATCAAGCAGAGTACCTCTTTACCCCTTTTTAATTGCAACTTGGATAACTGGATGGGAAATAGAAAATATACCCCTGGGATTCCACCCATGTCCCTGCTGAACAGGGGTATCGGGTGCTGATTTGTCTAAACATGGGCTAAACTCTTGTCTAGGCATATAATGGCCTCAGGGCCAGTGGCCCAGTAACCCCTATAACCTCATGAACATTTATACTATTTAGTCCAATTTGTAAATGTGAGCGGCCATGGTGGTGCAAAGGTTAGCGTTGCCACCTCACAGCAAGAGGTTCTCCGGTTCGATCCTCGGCTCGGGTGCCTTCTGTGTGTGATCTGCATGTCCTCCCTGTGGTTGTGTGGGTTTCTTCCGGGTGCTCTGGTTTCCTCCCACATCCCAAAGACATGCTGTAGGTGGATTGGACACACTAAATTGGCCCTAGGTGTGTGTGTGTGTGTGTGTGTGTGTGTGTGTGTGTGTGTGTGTGTGTGTGCCTGTGCCTTCTGTGGAAGGTTGGGTGCCCGGCTGGCAACTCGACACCATAAAACTCCACTGCCAATTATGAGCGGACAGGTGATCCGCTGTGGTGACACCAAACCGGGAAAAGCCGAAAGAAGTCATCCAATTTGTAAATGTGATTATGACATTCTTCCTCCTAGATCTGTACCAGCCTTCAGATATAGACCCCAACCATATTGGGGAAGACTTTACTACCAAAACCAGAACAGATCGAAGAGGGCACAAATCCTGGTCTGCAAGCTATAGTTTAATTAATACACGACTCTTCAGTCCATCAAGTAAAATGCATAAAACAACTTATCAGTCCACCAAAATTCGCATAGAAAAAATGATTAAAACGACTTTTCAGTCCACCAAAATTCACATTAACGCAATTCAGCACACTGCATTTTCGTTTCCAAAAACTTCATCAGATGGAGAAAATGCATACCTAAACGCAACCAGTTTAGAATATAAAGAGCTTTTATGGCAACTTTCTTTGGAAGCTAACAAATTCCCAGGGCTTAATGATGCTATTTCTTTGGACCCTGTCCTTAAGCTGAGATCAACAAAGCTTTAGTTATTTTTAAGAAACATTCCCCTATATATATATAAATGAAATTTTGTACAGTTTATTTTATTGGTCTGATATGTCCATTATTTATGAGCCATTCAGATATTTAATTGTGGACCCTACTATTAAGTTATTTGCTTAACATCATTTTAGATTAATGTATTGTATTATTATTAAATGAATTATTTTGAGGTATTTAATATTTTATATAACATTCTACTACATTTTATATTGAAGTATTTATATTTCTTAATATTTTTTATCTATTTGATGTGTCTTTATGAATATTTCTTTTTGCTGAATGTATTATAGATTCTATCCCTTTAAATGTTTGATAGGACTATTCCTAATTAAGTATTTTAATTAATTTAATCTGTATAAATTGGTTGTGTTTAGGTATGCATTTGCTCCATCTGATAAAGTTTTTGGAAACAAAAACGCAGTGTGCTGAATTGCGTTAATGTGAATTTTGGTGGACTGAAAAGTCGTTTTAATCATTTTTTCTATGCGAATTTTGGTGGACTGATAAGTTGTTTTATGCATTTTACTTGATGGACTGAAGAGTCGTGTATTAATTAAACTATAGCTTGCAGACCAGGATTTGTGCCCTCTTCGATCTGTTCTGGTTTTGGTGCTT
Organism: Protopterus annectens; assembly: GCF_019279795.1. Classification (NCBI taxonomy): domain Eukaryota; kingdom Metazoa; phylum Chordata; order Ceratodontiformes; family Protopteridae; genus Protopterus; species Protopterus annectens. The sequence goes on from NC_056747.1 coordinate 98,835,175, forward strand.
ATTGGTTATTTTCGGAACAGTGATTCTGCTGTGTTTTAAGACTTTACTACCCTCATCTTATGAACACATCTATCCCAAGAGGGACACGATGCACTTGGCTGACCTAAAATTCTAGATGATGTTAGGAATACCATAATACCTATTGTTCCTTCTAGCTGTAGAATCCTTAAGTTTATATTTGAAACAAAACTATGCATATTGTGAAATTCATTTTGTGAGGGAAGTGAATATCTTAGACCTTTGGTATGCTGATGACTTTGTTGTATATATTATGAATAAGATATATGAACAAAGTTTAGCCCTGCCTTCAAAGGCTCAGGGCACATTCTGGTCTCCAGATACTATAGAATAGCTAGGGTGGGGTGACAGGGGCAAATGCCCATGGCACAAAGTTTTAGTGGATGTGATTAGCTGTCCATTATCCCAATCACTCGTTTCTTTTAAATGCCAGTATTGCATTTGTTGTCAAACCTGAGTGTTGTAGCATTCTGTGTGTAGTTTAAATTGTATCAAACTGCTTGTTACATTGTAGCAATCAGTTGCTACTGTTTATAAGTAAAAAGGAAATTAAAAGGGGGGGGCTGTTCTAACTAAAACCTTAGTGCTGTAGCACTCCTTGCAGAATATAAACTATAGAAGTAGTTGTTACATTTGTTGCAAGCAGTTTGCTATGGTTTAAAGAGAAAAAAATATTTTTTTGTAGTTTTGTTTTGTTTTTGATTAAAACCTCTGATTCTGAGCACTGCAGCAGGATATAAATGCAGCAGCTATTTTTTTTACATTTGTAGCAGGCAGTCTGCTATAGTTTAAAAATAAAAGAATGATTTCTTTAAGCTGAAACCTGAGCACTATACTGTTCCATGAAGTGTAAAAAGCCTATTTTTTTCACTAAAATGTAAGGAAGGAAGTTGAGGTAGGACACTGAAATGGGAAGGGGGTCTATTTACTTAGAGTGGGGAGGAGGGCTCTGGATAGAGTATGCTCTGAAGGAAACATCCTGCAATTTTTGCAGATGTCCAGCTATACCTCACAAAACATTCTGTTTTCACTAAATTCAAAAGCACTTCTAACTGGAGGCTTTTTATGATCTAAACCTTCAGTGGAGTCTTTTGACCACCTCTCTGATTATACTCCTATGCTCACCTCATAGATGACAACTTAGTACTACACCTACAGTATAGTCGGAAAGAAATCCAGGACTGGGAACAAAATACATCTTTTACTACTAGCCAAGGCATCTGCCATTTGCATGGTTCTACTAGCTACATTTATGTTTTTGGTACATTGCATCTCACAAGTGTCCTCCCACCATATCATGCAGAAACTCCAACAACTCATCTTTAATGTTATATGAGATAGCAAACCCCCGAAATAGCCAGTTAAAATTTAATGACATCATCCAAGTTTGGTAGATTAGGTCAGCCAAATCTATCCCCCACAGCTGATCGGTCATACTGTATCATGGCCATTTCCATCTCTTGACCTAGTCAGGTCATACCAGAACTCTGTCTAATGGGTATCCAATGTTTCATCAGTCACCTATGGAAAGAAAGGAGGATCTGGGACCCTGGGGTGGGGGGTGGGAATGCACTATAAGATCATACCTGATGCCAGTGCACACCCCCAAGACTCTCTTCTGCTGCTGGACAAGATCTGGGTAAACCCTTCAGTATGGATAGACAGAAAAATTTACTATGGGGATACTGGGTCAGCTGTGATATAATTTACTGGTCTGACCTTGCAAAGAAATGATTTCAACCACTGGACATCACGGATATTAAAGGTCAAGGTCAGACTCAGGGCATTATCTGGTAGCAATACTTTCAAATAATCAGCATCAAGGGTTGGAGGGCTGGCCTAATGGTTAAGGTGCTTACCTTGCAGACACATGGTACAGAGTTTGATTCTCACTTTAGATTGGGGGTTGGTAAAATGGTTAACATGTTAACCTCACAGATACAGAGCACAGGGTTTGACTATCACCTTTGGAAGGGAAATTAGTAAGTCTTAAAATGGCCCACGAGGGCAGTTAGTCTAGTAATTGCCTCTGAATCTATTAAAGTAAGGCAGTTACTGTGCGGGGAAACACCTGTCTTCTCAGAGCTTAGGTACTATCCAATACCACAAAATCTTCAGTCCAAATTTTTAGCAAGGCTGTATAATGTAATTGACTGGGAGAGTAAAAGTCTCAAGCAATAAATGCAGGAGTTTAAGTAATTTTAATTATAAAAATGTCCAAATAATTTTCAATTCTCACAAATAAAAGATATTTGTAGGTCCATCTAAGAGCTGTCAATAACATTACAAGATAACAACCCATCTTGATTAATTTTGATATTTGTTGGAGTAGTCTTCCCCTGCAAGAAAATAAAAATGCCAAGCAGTGCAGAGAGAGATGAAGTGCAAGCAGACCCATTAAATAATGCAGTTATATTGATTACTTCTTGCAAATCATGAGGCAAATATTTCCTGGTATTTTTTTTTTTACAGAATATCAAGCTTGTAGTCCTGTTCCTGAGAAGATGTCTGTCTGCTCTGAAAGCCACAGCTGTCATGTTCGGGCAATAGGTTTTCTTTGAATTAATCCCTGTGACTTCTTTCTTTGGTGGTACTACTGGTGCCATTCTGAAAGGCTTTGCAGATGATTCTACTAAATCATAGAAGTTTAACATACATAAAGGGTAGAGACTGGATAATGACAAATTGTGTATCTGCATTTTGATTATAGGTAATAACTGATGATGCCCTCAAGTCTTTTCTCACTAGCACAGTCACTTTTGTGGTGAATAACTTTGCTCATTACTAGGAAGAGGTAGCTAGTGAAGTGAGGAAAGTACCTGATAACATCAAGTATATGTGGAAGGCCATTTGCAAGGGCCTGTGTTGGCTGATGGAGGTTTTTGATCATACTGAAATTGTGTGATGCCTCAGCATTTTATAAACATTTGTAAAGACTAAATGTTGCACTCACTGTAATAAAGACAGCACAGCTATCAAGGTACAGAAAATGAATGCTACATGTTTTGAAAACACTAGTGTTTGACTGAAGACATCCAAGTCTAACAATTCCTTCATCCGTTCGGTATCTAATGTCAGTTTCAGTGAGAAGCTGGTCAGTGAAGACAATTTGTATGGCTCCTAAGAAGACACAGATATTTCTGAGTAATAATGCACCTTTGTTTGACCAGTTAGAGTGATAAAGTGGTATGTTTTTGAAGGTTTACTATCAAAATTTACATTGGCACTTACGTGAAGTTTGGAGGGTCGAAAGGCTGTTTTCAAGTATTTGTAATGCCGATCCGGAAAATGTTCGACTCCACATTAGAGAATGGTAGTGTGCATCCACGTTCTGATACCAGACTGCACTACAGTGGGGATTGGGAAATGTACATTTACCTCACTGTAATGCAATCTCTGAGTTGGAATATATAACATGTGGGGAGGGGGGGGGGTGCAGCAAAAATGTTAATGGTAGGATGGAGTTTCGATAGTGGAACTTCCAGTGTTCAAATGTCATTTCCATGTTACCATTTCTGAAATTTTGTTAATTTGTTATTGCCAATTTTGGCAATCCGGTTCTATCAAAAAGTGGAAAATTATTTTGATTTTCCACATTTTGACAGTAAACTGCTTTTTAACCATGTTAATATGTAGAAGTATTAAATGATTCATTCATCCATAATTGTTTGTCAGTTTTGTGTGTGTGTATTTATTTATTTATTTGGCTTCCACACCAATTTGGAGTTGTGTCTATTCTTCCAACAGACCCAATACCCCCTGTATACTCTTTGTGCGTCAGGAACCAGAGGGTGGGGGAGATTTAAGCTTACACATTTTCAGTCATAAACACAAGTATATGGATGAAGGCCATAGACAAACCATTCTGCAATGAGGTCACCATAATGTTTCCAAAGTGCACCAGTCATAGTCTGTGCAGGTGGAAAAGCTTGGGATTTATTTGTCATGCATTATTTCAGCCATCTCATCCACTCATTTTGATTTGTGCCAACACCTCCATTCATGCATCACTACAAGTCACAGTTGAAGTACAGAATCCCTAACCTGTTCCCAGAAAGTGTAAACTTGCCATAAGCACTGCATTCATTCCCAATCTGGCATACAGGGCAACAAGGTAAATACTATGGCGGCTAAAGGTAACCATTGAAACAATCATTTGTCCTACATCTGTGCCATTTGGGTCAACTTTTTCTTTTTGTCAAAGTTCTTATTCCTGTGGAGCTCTTCCCTAACCATGTAATCTAAAATAACTGATCTGTGAGGCTCTACCTTGCCCTGATATAGCTATTAATGGTTTCTACTTGATTATATTCTCACTACCAAATAATCCTTCAGTTTTTAACACTTAAATTATAGATTATAACATTGCCTTCTTTCCCAGAAGCAAAAGCCAAAATAAGGGGTAGGGAACCTGACTTGCACATGGTACTCTCCTTCAGAAATGCACCCTTTTTAAAAGGAATGTAAACAGGCAGTAAATCCCTTCCATAAAAAAGTGCTTCTTTGCCAGCAGGCCCAAATGAGCCAGATAGTTATATAAATCATATCACACTGCAAAATAAAAAGCTACTATATGCTTTGAATCAAAACTGCATGATTACCTGTAAAGCAACCATCAACAAGAGCTTCAAAACCTTCTGCTGAGAAGACCAAGAATCCAAAGATCCCACTGAAAATTCTAAAACAAACTGTTCCATATCATACACCGATATTCACTGAATATGATGGACTGCATCCAGATTTCTTAAAAACTTGCGTTTTATTATTTTATTTTACACCCAGTAACACAGATTTGTCCATCTAATTAGTAGACTTTACCAATATCTGAAAATATATCCCGGTTAATAGTCATCTTCCTAGGAGGTGACTTCATATGTCCCCATAATTAAAGGTCCATTTCTGTCCTTGCATTTTTTGAAACATTGTAGAACCCATTATGCAACCTTCCAACTGTTGGACTACATTACCACTTTATATTAGGTCAGCAACAGAATGATGCAGCTTTATTACTATTCAGAGGTGTAGCCAGGTAAACACCATATATACCAGCAATGAAGATACATTTGTCCACACTGATGCATGCTTATATTATTTCAGAATACAGTGCTACATACTTAGGATGGATGTCATACAACGATAGTTATTTTTGAAGGGGCAACAGTATGGATGCTTGTAAAAATAATAAACACCATCTAGAATCAGTCTCATAATAGAGGACTGTATGATGTATGTAAAAAAATGCATCTGGCTCTGTGAGTCACACATTTCTCTAAATGAACTTAAAGCAGCTGTACTAGGTGATGGCCCACTTACCTTTCCAATAGACGTTTACCTCCAAAGATTCCCATTATTTCACCCACACAGTTATTTCTAAATTCCTACAAGTCAGTCCTTGGGAACTTCTGTTCATAATATTCATTCATCTTCTTATATCAAATCTTCATGCAGCATTTTAAGTCCCTTACACCAGTCATCTTATTATCTTTAGGTCAAAATTAAATTTCAGACAGCGCTATTAATGCCTTAGTCTAGAGAAATCTAGTTTTGATCCCTTCATTTTTTATTTTTGCTTAAACATATTACTATTGTAAACAGAAGCGTCAGTGTATCTTACGAAGATCTCCTCAGTACAACTGGAGGCTTCATAATGTCACTGACAGTTAAAGATCTGATTTTACAGAGTAGCTTAGCAGTTTGGAAAAGCATGAAACAATGAATGAATAATGATTTCTTACTGTTCTTCTCTTGTTTTATTCATTTGCTGATTTATCTCACTCATCTCTTGTATGCGTCTCTTCTCTGTCTCTTCATATCGTTGGTTACACTCTTCCAAATCACTTGTTATGTTCCTCATCTCATGATGCAATGCTGTGAAAAATAAATAAAAAGAAAGATTATTGTTTTTGTCATTAGCTTTTGTAGTATACAGAAGGAACAAGTATACAGAAGGAACAAGTATATGTACCAAAATCAATCACTTCATTGCACAGTAATCACATAGAAATAGCTGAAACTACCAAAGTTAGATAGCAATCATAAGTTTAAAATGGTTTGCTATCATTATGTCGACGTGTATTTGCACGGCTATGAAGTATTCGAACATCAGATGTTCGAATACTTCATATTATGGCAGGTGACATGAGCGAAGGTTTGCATTGCGAATGAACTGTGCATTCGCAATTCTAACTTTCGGTCATGGGAGGGGAATCGCGGTACAGTGCGGTTAGGGAAATGCATCCCTTTCCTCACTGTAGTGCGATCACGGAGTTGGAATATTAAGTTAAGGGTGGTGTGGGGGGAACAGCCTCCCACTGGGTGGGTGCAGGGGGGCACAGCCCCCCTGCATAACTGTGTGTTCGGTTAGGTCGGTAGGTGATTATGGGAAGGGTGGGCGTGCTGTGTATCGCCGTAAATGTCGCAAGCGACATTTTCGACAATACACCCTTGTTTTCGAGTTTACTATTATTCGAAAATGTTCATTTTCGATGCATAAATTTGAAAATAAAGACATTATTTATTTTTACTTTCAAATTTATGATAGTAAACCGTTTAAAATACATACATACATATGCTTGGATCCCATGAGAGACTACAGTAAAACAGAGCAGCTGCTTAGACTCTATTTCCATTAACCTTGACCCAGACAGATTTTTGGGTTGCGAATTAGGAGAGTTTCTAATTTTTTTTAATGTTCATGGGGCCCCCTGCCTAGATCTGGTGCTGACAGGGGGGCCCCATAAACATTTAACAACAATTAGAAACTGTCCTAATGTTTATTGGGGGCCCATAAACATTAGGAGAGTTTCTAATTTTTTTGTTAATGTTTATGGGGCCCCCCTGCCAGCACCAGGTCTTAGGCAGCTGCCTAAGTCACCTTCTGCTGGATCCAGCCACATTGCCAGGCCTAGCAGCTACCTGATTAACCCCCCCCACACACACACACACACACACTTACTTTCTCTGATAGGGCTGGTACCGGTTTATAACTTAACTGCATTCTAGGAGTCTGGCTTACTACATTCATGGGGGGGGGTTACTTTTTACTTCCACCCCCCCTCATCTGTGTTCACTGACCATTGTCCAAGGGCTACTTCCCTCATTAGGCCACTCCTCCCCTCAAGAAGCATCATCAGTGAATGCCTTCCCTCCTGGGATGGATCTGCCCATTCCGCTCTTGCCAATAAATCAGATGCTCAAGACTCTAATCAAAACCAAGTCGCTGGGTTGCAGTTACAGCTTTATCCCTCTGTGCTACATTGCTACCCTAGGGTGGAGTGTTCTTGAGAGAGTATTTAAAAGAGCAAACTTTCTGGAGGTGAATTTTTAATCACTTTCTTGTAGGACTTGGCATCTCTTAATGGAAGAAGTAGGGTCCCCACAGTTGTGTTGTGAGAATAGAGAAGCTGTGGTCATTAGTGAAGAGTTTAGTTTGTGGAGTTTAAAGTAAGTAGGTTTTCGGAGTATACATTATAACTGGATTGCCTTATTAGCAGACATCTATCAAAGTTGAGTTTTCAGAGAAGTGAACTGTACAGTAATTTAGTATATTGATTTATTGGGAGCCATTTAGCTTTTGCTAGAAGTGACAATGGTTCTATGTTCTAGTAGTGTGTGTCATGAATTTACAGATTTTGTATGCTGTGACCTGCCAATTTTTTAAGATTTTGGGAGACTGCTATTATCAGATGGAGATTGCTTCCTAGTAAGGCTGCACGTTCACCTTTGACTATAGTCGTTCTACTTTCTAGTGCTAGGAAAAGGGATATTTTCCAAGGCCAGAAGAGTAGTTTGTTAATCAGCGTTTATTACTGAAATGTGGTACTGCAGGTTTAACTTTTTATAGCCAAAGTCCAGAAAGCTGCAATGACTGTAGGGCCCAGTTTGGATTTTTCAATTATTAGGAACTTTGGTCAATTTCTTATTTTTATTCTTTTGGTACTGAAATATTTAAGCAAAATTATTGATATTTTATATGGAACGATGAGGCAAAATGAATAGATTTTTGAGTCCACAATCATAATGACAGTTTTGTAAGAAATCCATTAATACAATAAAAATGTTTTTCACAATGTACTTGTGAGTATAAAGATGATGTGATATGTACCAGAGATTCTGATACTGATAGCTGTTGCTTGGCTGGGAAGCTGGGCTCCGAGTGTAGAGGTACATTTTTGAATTCCCAGTATAAAAACATAAAAGGTGAGGAAACTATTCACCAAAATTAAGTACCACAAGCCATTGAGAAGAGGAGCAACAGAAAGTAGAAGATAGTTTCAGGATGAAATGGTTTGAAAACATAGGAATTTAACTATACCTGGAACACAGCCAAATCTGCATGAATCTGTATTAAAAGGACTCTCTGTACTGATTTTGCTCATACGTTACCTAGACTTGAATAAAGCAGTATCAAGAAATATCGAAGTTTTACTCCTGCTTTGGAGTAGAGCCTTCTGAAGTACTGCATAAACTCCTATTTCGGTATACCAGCAAATTCAGGTTATCTTCTTTTTTCAGCTGCTCCCGTTAGGGGTCGCCACAACGGATCATCTGTTTCCATTTCTTCCTGTACTCTGCATCTAGCTCTGTCACACCAACCACCTGCATGTCCTCTCTCACCACATCCATGAACCTTATCTTAGGCCTTCCTCTTTTCCTGTTACCTGGCAGCTTCATCCTTAGCATCTTTTTCCCAATATACTCTGCATCCTTCCTCAGCACATGTCCAAACCAACATAATCTTGCCTCTCTGGCTTTGTCTCCAAACCTTCCAACCTGGGCTGACCCTCTAATATACTTATTCCTAATCCTGTCCACCCTCATCACACTCAGTGCAAATCTTAACATCTTTAACTCTGCCACGTCCAGCTCTGACTCCTGCCTTTTTGTCAGTGCCACTGTCTTCAACCCATATAACATAGCTGGTCTCATTACCCTGTTGTAGACCTCCCCTTTCACTCTTACTGGTACTCGTCTGTCACAAATCACTTCTGAAACTCTTCTCCACCCACTCCATCCTGCCTGTACTCTCTTCTTCACCTCTCTTCCACACTCATCATTACTCTGAACTGTTGATCCCAAGTATTTAAACTCATCCACCTTCACCACCTCTACTCCCTGTATCCTCACCATTCCTCTATCCTCCCTCTCATTCACGCACATATATTCTGTCTTAGTCCTGCTGACCTTCATTCCTCTTCTCTCTAGAGCATATCTCCACCTCTCCAGGGTCTCCTCCATCTGTTTCCTACTCTCACTACAGATCACAATGTCATCTGCAAACATCCTAGTCCATGGGCACTTCTATTTGATCTTGTCTGTCAACTCGTCAATCACCATTGCAAATAGGTAAGGGCTCAGAGCTGATCCTCGATGTAATCCCACCTCCACCATAAACCAGCAAATTCAGGTTATAACCTATTTAAATTATGCCTTCTGAATTTCTAATACAGTGAGACCATATTCTACTTTTTTTGCAACCTGTTTATGAAGCATTCCTATAAAATGGTAACTACTACTTTCCAGATGAAAACCCTGCAAGCCATTTTCGTTTGTAGTCAGGCTGAATACATGGTAAGTGTATGCTGAAAAGTGTTAAAAATATTGCCATTAAATGCTGGTAAACAATAAGGGATAACATTATACTCGTGTCATGCCTGCTGTTACCACAAAATAATAATCCTGATTTTATGTATTATGAAAGTAAAATAATATTTTTAATGGATTATTTTAGGCAACACATTTCTGAGATACTTCATATGTTTCATTCAGCACCTCCTCCAATTTCTGGGTCCCTGAATATTAAAAATACTTACTGAAACCATCCCAATAACCAAAAGTGTCCAGCACCATGCCCATTTTTAATTTACTGATTTGCTAATTAAGAAGTGCATTGTGCAAAGGTATAGGTTGCCAGTATCCAACATTTGTTGAGCTTATTAAAAGTAGTAGAAGTGGATACAAATGGTACCTTTCTCAGGGTGTTTTTATCTACTTGTTAATCAGGGAATCCCACTGGAAAATTGTGCATTTTCAGGGGTGACTTAGGAGCTCTGCATGCTTAAATGACTTGCTGAGAGTAACATAAGGAAATGAAGATGGTAAGAATCAAACCCTGCACCCATAAAACAGCTTATTACCAGTTCATAGCTTTAATTCTCTGTACTAACTGCCAGATTAAAGTTTCCAATAGAGTGTTAAGAATCTCTCGTGAGCACTGTGATGGCAAGAGGACATGGTATCCAGTTATTTTGTTTTTGGTTCTTTCTGTGTGTGTTTGTGTGCATATATTTTGTCTGACAATATATGGAATGCTACTTCACTGAATGAATGAGAAAAATTGGAAAAATTAATGGAATGCATTACTGAAAATATGAATTCACATGAAAAGCAAATGTTAAACATTATGGTTACTGTTAGGGATAGTATAACAGCTAGCTTACTTGTGTATACTAACCATAATGTTGATGGTAACTGGCATAAATAATAGCAATAACAAGAAAACTGTTAGCCCTGACCATTTACAAAAAATGCTATTTTCCCTTCTAACTCAATACTTCAGCAAATGAGCTGATTGCCAGACAATAAACTATTAAATGTTTCTTAGAAGTATCTAGACCACCTGAAACCAGTACAGCAGAAGTCAACAACTTTAAGTGCACATATCTCAGATTCGATGATGACGTCTTGAAATTCCCTTAACGGCATCCCCCTGCCATTGCCTCAGCAAATAGATTGCCAATGAGATTTATTCCCACATAGATAAATTTACAGTATAATAATGGGAATTTAAAAAGCAAACCATCCTGGTGGGCTACTAATATGAATAAAAGCTGAAAGAAAAAAAAAAACACATTGGAGTATAAGGCAGATCTAAAGTCCCCCATGTCAAGGAAACTGTTAGGAATTTCACTAAGAGTTTTAAAAACAATTAGATCTACTAAGGCAGCCCATGAATTCTGGTTGGCATCTGAAACAAAAGATAAATCTTCCTTTAGTTATGTTACAAAGCTAAGAAGCAGCACTTGAAAATGTACAGAGCTTTTATAAAATGACAAAACCAGCTCAGACCCAGGGGACATTGCACTAAATGTATTTGCTTGGATACAGGCAATTTTCACTACTGAGCCCTACAATCTTCATAGCTCTGAAACTCCCATCATTACTAAATAACAGGCACTGAAAGTGATGTCCAAGATTAAGAATATATCCTCTATGGGACACAATAACATTCATGGCTGTTTGATTAATAATACCAAACTTGCCCTGATGTACCCTCTACAAAAGCTGTTTAAGTTGAGCTTGGCATAAGCATTGGTGATGCCACTCCATAAAGGTGGCCATAATACAAACCCTGTAAACTATAACCTCAATCAGCCTCAGTCATCTCATTTGTAAGTTCATGGAACATTTAATAGCAAACGTTAACATCAGCATTAAAAATCTCTTCAGGCTAGATCTGCAGCAATATCGTTTTGTAAAAGTATTTCTTATCTAAAACAATGTGGTTAACTTTTTTAGATAAGGTACCACAAGCTCAAAGTAAAAAAAAATGTTAGATTTATAGTTATACTAACAGACAGTGGATACTCCTAAGTGCTTTATCCCATGCACGATTCCCCTGAAATTATCTATGGTATGATCTCAAATAGGGGTAATATATAATTATTGACCATGGGATGGGTGAAGCCAATCTATAACCAAATGGGATAGGTTATTTTGAGCACAAAAAGGAGAACTGGCTATACTTAAAATGGCATGCAAGAGTAGTTGGCGTTGAGGTGAACTATAAACATACGTATTCTAACACATTAGCGACATTTGAAAAGTGTATAAAGCAAAGTACACCACGGTAGGAACAGTATTATTTTCTCAAGTTATAAATCGGTAAAGTGTATGTAAAAAATAAAAATGTTCGCTCATTGTACTATAACCCAAGAAAGCTGTTCATATTAAAGAGCATGCAGGAGCACAGACAAAAAAAAAGAAAGCAGTATATGTTCTGATCCTTTTTTGTAAGGAGACGAGTTCTTTTGGCTGCTCTCATTAGGGGTCGCCACAGCAGATCAACTGTTTCCATTTCTTCTTGTCCTCTGCATCTTGCTCTGTCACACCAACCACCTGCATGTCCTCTCTCACCACATCCATAAACCTTATCTTAGGCCTCCCTCTTTTCCTGTTACCTGGCAGCTTCATCCTTAGCATCTTTTTCCCAATATACTCTGCATCCCTCCTTAGCACATGTCCAAACCAACATAATCTTGCCTCTCTGGCTTTGTCTCCAAACCTGGACTGACCCTCTAATATACTTATTCCTAATCCTGTCCATCCTCATCACACCCAGTGCAAATCTTACCATCTTCAACTCTGCCACATCAAGCTCTGACTCCTGCCTTTTTGTCAATGCCACTGTCTCCAACCCATATAACATAGCTGGTCTCACTACCCTCTTGTAGACCTTCCCTTTCACTCTTACTGGTACTTGTCTGTCACAATTCACTCCTGACACTCTTCTCCACCCACTCCATCCTGCCTGTACTCTCTTCTTCACCTCTCTTCCACACTCACCGTTACTCTGAACTGTTGATCCCAAGTACTTAAACTCATCCACCTTCCCCACCTCTACTCCCTGCATCCTCACCATTCCTCTATCCTCCCTCTCATTCACACACATATATTCTGTCTTAGCCCTGCTGACCTTCATTCCTCTTCTCTCTAGAGTATATCTCCACCTCTCCAGGGTCTCCTCCACCTGTTCCCTACTCTCACTACAGATCACAATGTCATCTGCAAACATCATAGTCTAAGGGGACTCCTGTGTGATCACGTCTGTCAACCTATCACCATTGCAAATAAGAAAGGGCTCAGAGATGATCCTTGATGTAATCCCACCTCCACCTTAAACACATCCATCACTCCCACCGCAGACCTCACTGCTGTCACACTACTCTTTACATACTTCTCTGACACTCCCGACTTCCTCATACAATACCACAACTCCTCTCTAGGCACCCTGTCATATGCTTTCTCTACATCCACAAAGAAACAATGCAACTCCTTCTGCCTTCTTTGTAAGGAGACTGCTTTCCTCTTTAATTTTCACATAGAGTGCTGTGCCATGCAACATAAATATCCTAATCCTAAGACTGCATATCCTTGGAGAAAAGGTAATATTTGGTCAGAAGAAACATTATAGCTGATGAAGTCTGATAGACAAACGTGCTCATTACTTTGAATAAAGCGGATGACTTAAAGCTCAAAGAAAGGTTGCTTCGTGTTTGTAATATTTACTTTTGATAGAATGTATACATTCTATGCATACATTCTACTCTGGTTAACTGTCTGCTTGCAAAATACGTACAGGAATACAGCAATGGATTACTTTGAACAAGGAGGCTTTTCCTTTTATTTTTACTCTAGTGGATCTATGTTAGAATGGCGACTACTCAAATAATCGACAGTCAGAACATTGAACAGACAATATCAAATGTCCAGAATATTGAAAACTACCATAAAAGGTACAAAACACAAATTTGCAACACACACTCTGCTAATTATATATACCACTCCCTGCTATACTATGATCTCAGATACCAGCATTTATCGACCTTTTGAGCATTCAATACTATGCATTTGACATTCTGAAGGTCAACAATTTCAATAATCAATCATCTAATTCGTCCCCCTTGCCTAACCATATTCTGAAAGCTGTATGAAGGTGAAGTCTTTTTTTTTAATGTTAGATTAAGTCGTTTACCTAATGCTATATAATTAATTTTGTTGTGTCACATATCGTTCAAGTTTATCAGATTTATACGCGTAGAATGATGTACCAAATATCCTTGTTGCTCCCCACAGTTACTGCATGCTCTGCATGAAGTTGCATGTTATTTACCTCCACAGGTTTATAATACCATCACTAACATGGAATCCTATATTTTGAAGTCATACAAGAATTTCTGGTTTTCCCATCTCACTATGTATCAGATAACTAGATAAGTAGCTATGTAAGTGTAGTAGTCAGAAAAAAAAGTAAGACCACCAATAAATAGGGGGACAGTTAGGGCTGTGGTCACAGAAAGTCAGAAAGGGTAGAAATGTATAAGCATGGTAAATATCAGCAGGATAGCAAACCACTTGGCAAACTATTTGTCCCGCCAGCTTTCACTGCCCTTCTTAGTTGCCATCACACATGCCACAAAATGAAAACATAGGAGTTGCTATGGGGCCGGATGTGCCCCCATTTATGCTAACCTTGTCCTGGCTGAATGGAAGAAGAATGATATTCCCTAATCCATATACTCAATGTATTACACACTACTTTATATTTTTAGATGATATTTTAATTTTATGGAAGAGAAAGGAGTCCAGTATTTAATTTTTTAGAGGGTTCAATGTGTTTTTTTAAGTTTACTTACAGGTGGGACACCAAAAGTTTAGATTATTTGGATGTTTTGTTATACAAGGCTAAAACATAAAAAAGCACAGTACTCAACAATTTTCTGAAAAAAGACATATTCTAACTCATTTCTTCATTTTGTGAGTTGTCCCCCCGTTATTTCAAAAGAAGGGGGTGGTCAAGGGCCAACTGGTACAACTCTCTAGATTGATTAGTTACGAAATTTTATTTTTCATTAAATGGATCAACTAATTAAAATGTTTGTATGCAGAGGTTACCCTTTGAATGGTGCATATTTAAGTAAATCAGTCATTATATTTTGTTCAGACTCTGATGAAGCCTGTTCTATAAGAGCTTAGTCTGGTATTGTTTTATTTCCATTATACTACTGCTACACCACCACTGGAGTGTTTTCGTTTTGTGACCATCATTTAGTGTCTAGTACTTGATTGTGTTAAGCCATCACACATGCATAAATGCAGAAACTACTTTTGAGCTGGAGTTCAAAGTATGCTTGCTTCTCCAGGGCTAGACTTGACTTGACTTAGTCCATTACCACTTCCTAAATAAAAGAAAAATATAGACATCTGTCCATATGGATCTTGTCTGTTTCTGCCTCCTTCCCCTTATTGACTCTCTTCATGTCTGTGCTATTGTAGATACATTAGTGACCAATCTCATGTTCAGCTGCTCCTCCTAGGCTCTCTAGTTTTGACTAGAGCAGTATAAGCTCATGTAGCCCCCACCCTAACAGCAAACATGCTGCTGTATGTGGAACAAGTCATTGTCCATGCAAAGCATTGGTGAACTAGGACGTTTTCCAGATGACTGTCCATGCAAAGAAGTGATTAACCAAGATATTTACTACATCATTCTGCGTGCATTCATTCTGACAAAACCTAGTATTTATTTTTATTTATTTATTTTACATTTCTTTACCGGGAAAGTCCGACTGGACAACATGTCCGTTTTCAGTGGAGGTCGAGGAAGAAAAGCTCTGAGACATACAAGGAATTAGACAAACTTAACAATTTTACAAAAAAAGAAGTTAACAAGCTTAACCTTTTACATAATATACTGTAGGGGACACAATGCATGTATAAATTGTAGATGCTGAACAGGAGGTCAGATTGGGTGAAACAACTTGAATGTACACAAATGAGTGCTAAATGTCAATGCTATGGCAGAGCAGTTGCAGGTAGTGAAAATTCAGGGGAATGTTCAGGTAGTAAAGCACTTACGATGTGTCAATTACTAATACTGGGGGATAGTGTTCTGGGTTATTAATGATGCATATAAAATGATACTGGTAACAGTAAACAGTCTGTGCAGCCTTCATTGATATTGTTATCCTCAGCCTTGCCTGACTCATGTAATGATACTAGTTTGGGTTACACTACTTACTTAGAGGTATTATGTGGGGCACCATTATAGAGTTCCCAATAGAATATAGTATGACAGACTTTTTGCTTTGAAAACTGCTGATCTGTTTATTGACTAACGTTAAGCAAATTTAAATGACTGAAGACCCCTCTGATCATTGGGACATTCCTGTTTTGACATACCTGAAATAGTTTTTTTGCTCACAAGGTAAAGACTTAAGCCAGGGTCAGGTCATATGGTTCTCATTGCATAAAGATGCAGATTCATCAGTTTTACCTGCCTTGAAAAAAATAGTAAGTTCTCTGTAAATGGTTGGGTGTGTGGATTTTACTGAGACACTTTGTGACTTTCTTCTTCTGCACAACTGCAGGTTGTGAATTCAAGTGCCATTCTGCCTTTCATAGTTTTGTTGGTGTATGTTATACAATTAATTATTGGGAAGTAGTAACCACATGACATATTTTTATCTGAATAGCAGCAATGTTAATGCTTCCAAGTGATAGATATCTTTATTTCCAAATTTCAGAAGCTAGCAGAATATGCATATTCTGTTGCTGGGCCCAGAATGCTTTTGTTCTGAAGTTTGTATGCCTCAGAGCCGTCAGTTCCAGATTACGGAAGATTTAGCAAAAGTAAGAATTCAGTTTTTTTGTGTAGTTGGTGAACTTTGCCAATTTATCAGTAATGTGTCATATCTGACATTGCCAATAACAATAAAACCGACTCACCTGTGAAGTTGGCGATAATGTACGGAATCCTTGCATTTTCCTTCTTTAATATAGCGATTTCTTCCTGCAGGACATTGGTTTCATTCAACTGGGCTGTTAAGTTCACTGTCAACATTAAGAAAGCAAGCATTAATTGACCACTGAGGAAATGGCAACTGATTTATTTATTTTTTGCAGTCGAGTTACATTTTTTACTGCCATTCATTGATTAAAGAAAATTACTGGAACTGATGCTAGCACAATGATTTTTTTTATGTAATAATGCCAGTATTTGTTTTCAATTTTAGTTTTACTATAATTTTTTAAATGTAACAACTTTGATGAAAAAGTGATATCCCTCCCTGGAATGTTTCATTAAATCATATTTCACTCATGCAGACATGCGGCGGGGACAAAGTCCTTCTACACCTACCGAGTAATGTAACCTATCCATTATTAAGGTGGTGGTTCCTTGATTCAGTTTGTGATGTCTCTCCTCTGAGTCAGTGATCAAGGAGCCCCAATCCATACCACTGACACCAGTGGGGAATGTTCACTATGAAATGAATAGAGAGATGCAATATTTTCAAATGCAGCTCTCTGTACCAAATACAATTTCCCTTAAGAGCACACAGGGAATGTACACTTCAATCCTGGGGCTGGGTTTTTTCTCCAGGCCCCAAATAAGATTCTGTACTGATACAGCTATAGAATTAAGTCCTTAGCCGGCTGTTCCACGCCACATCCTCCACCACCATTGCTGTGAAATCAGTGCTGTCAGTGTCCCTCCTGTTCAAAGTAACTGACACACACACACACACACACCTTCACCCAGACTATAGGATAGATTCACTGGCTCATACCAGGGTACTCAGTTACTCTCAGTAAAATTAATACTTATACAAATGGTAGTATTTACCAAACAACAATGCTCTCAAGAACATGGAGCCACATTGCCATTAAATAAATGCAAGTGCTCTCAAAGGTTAAATATTTTCTAAAGGACCAGCCACAGTGAAAGGTATAGATATATTTAATAATAAATAATGAAAACATGAAAATGCTGACTATTTGCAATAAACATCAGAGTTTCAATCAAAGGAAATATAAAAATGCACAGATGTGAAGACTGACATATACAGAAAAACAATATTTAACTAATCTTACTATATTTTCATAACTGACTGAAGAATTACTGTTCCCTACTTACTGAATAGATCAGGCAAGATGAAGTGGAGGAGTGTCTTGTGTCAGTTCCAATAAAGTGCTGACTGCCTTTATTATATCTCTCACTAGTATCAAAATACAATTTCAGTGCTGGCTACAGAATGACATCACATATCTTCCACTGACTCTCTGGTTCCCACACTATCCCCTCACTAGCAACTGAGCCAGGATTTGGAAAAGATGTGTCACAATACACACACAGAGAACTTTGCTAAGGCTTAATACAGCATCTGCAAACTTTAAAACAATTCCAAGACTTCCACCCTTCCTGCAGAAAAGGCTTTTCATAGACACTGCATTTCTTGCTGTATTCAGACTTGTGAAATAGAATCTTTATGGCCTAAACCAAACATTTTTAGACTATGTTTCTTAAGGTTAGTTGGGCTAAGCTTAATCCTTTTCCTTCCAGTATCCTCTGTTAAAATATACACATTTCAGCAGTTAGAACAATACAGCCTCAAATACATGTACATGTCTCTTCTGTCCATCAGGACCCACTGTTGATACATTTTTTCAACACAACAGCTTTACAAATACATTTTTAACACATACATCTGTACAAATCAGTCTGATATTCAAGTGACATATAATTATTTACAAAACTCTAGCTAGCTATGCTGGCATATATTACACATGCACTGCCCTACTTCTTCTAGCACAGTTGACACTACCTCACATCATCACACAATAAAATGTGGTTTTATGGGAATTCCAATGTATAACTATAATAGACCATCACCAATAAACACAAACATGCAGCCAAGTCCAGCTTACAAACCACTCACTTTGGTGATAGCAACATGGAGCCAGGTAGGGGGGAATCACTAACCCACACCCACTAGATCCTGCAACACTGACTGAAAACTGCAACTGCATTGCATGGCCCAATGCCTGAGAAGTTTTTGGCAGTGTTAATGGAGTAGAATGTAAATCTGCTCCTTGACAGCAAACCAGAGTTGGTGACCCCTCTGCCCAAGACTGTAAGCAGTGTTGTATATCATTGTAGTACATCATAGCATTTTAACATTCACACTTATTCACAAGAATCACAGCTTTAATCCCTATGTGAGTAGAAAGACAACCATGTACTGCTAAGACTGTTTGTTTCACACTGCTTTACACCCATTTGTGTATGACTGCTATAGCCCATTGGCAGTATTCCATGCATCTCAGCTGGACATGACTACACTCTTCTCAAAAAGGTTGTGTATAATAAACTCCTCTGCTGTACATATTTACATGTAGACTGGCACAGGAGAGGAGTGCATTGGCTATTGTGTACATCAGCACTAAGAGCTTGTTCTCCTGTTTGTGTTGATAAGCTTTGTGTTGAGATGATATGCCAATAACACATTACAGCACTGATTTTATGAATTAACTACACCAGCTCCTTGAACTCTATGAACTGTGTTTCTGTGTGTTTGTGTGTGTGTGTGTGTGTGTGTGTGTGTATTTTACCACAGACATTTTCTTTGCTGACATGTGAATGAATGATCCAGGGGTCAATCAAGAATTCATGAATAAGTAACTATACCCACAATTAGTCATCTAGTCTTCTTACTTTATCTGACTCTTTTGAATGAAATAGCCATATAGCTTACAGTCAGGTTGCAAATGCTGTCTGTGTCTGAATCTGGGTTTAAAACTGATATGTATATATTATTTCTTAAAATGGTAAATGGGGTGGTTAATGGAAACTCTTCAGCTATATATGCTACTAGCAAAAAAAAAGTTACAACCAGTTATTTCCAGCGCAAAGTTATTTTCCTCTATTTAAAAATTATAACAATTAATGGCACAAGGCAGAGTGAGCAATGTGAGAAAAAGAGTTAAATTAAATTACAGTCTTCCAAGATAAGTGAGCTCTGATTATTCAAAGTCCTGGTGACATTTTCCATCTTCTCCTTGTTAAAAAATAAACTTATTTCAATGTTCTGAATAGCATTAAAACAATCTCTTTTAAAATAACACACATATTTAAGTTGAATTACCAAAAGGAGTTTATATAACGTAGAAATAGCACATTTCAGTTTGTTGTGATCTATGTAACAAATCCATACTTTGGTGTAGAGTTTGTAATCTCACACTATACTGCCAGTGGTAACCAGATTAGATTTTAAAATCATAGGAGAATCCTATGCTAAGTGGCCTAAAAGGCCATTTTAATCCTAGCCAATAACCCAAGGTTAGAATCAAACCCTATACCTTGTGTCTTACCTTAACCTAACATTAATCTAAACCCACCCATAAGGCATGCATTTTGAAATGCTTGTTTTATTACTTATTGAATGAAACAGTACTCCACATTGAATAAGCTATTGAATTGTGAACCTGGACTGCTAGATTTGAAGCTAATAAGTTCCCATTATATACTGCAGATACATGAGTAAGTCAGATAAGATCTCTTCTTAAACAGGTTATTCTGTGATTGTGCTCTTGAAAGGACATTCTCATTTCCAAAATGCTAAAAAAAGATACATTTCAATTTTGCTTGATCAGATTATAGTTACACTCCAACTGCCATACTTACGCCGAGCAGGTACAGACTATTGTGAACACCTGAAAATGATGCAGTTGACACAATCCCTCTGTCTTTTTATCTAATGTCATTCCTCAACAGAACACAGTGCAATAAAAAGCACCCTGAAAATGATGCAACCGGCACAATCCCACTGTCTATCTAATCTCATTCCTAAACAGAACACAGTGCAACAAAACACCTAAAGATGATGCAAATGATAAATATCCCTTGTCCATATATCTAATCTCATGCATCAACAGAGCACAGTGCAATAAAATTCAGTCTATGATTGTGTTAGCAACATGCTATACCTGTGTTTTGTTTGTAGACAGCACAGCCTTTGAGAACAATGCTAGCTTTTTCCAAGCTTTAAAGAAAAACAGTGCATGTGCTAATATTGGTGTCCAGTTTCTGACTTGTGTGGTTTCTTTTAGCATCTTGCTAGTATTAAGATGTGGTATTCTAATATGCTGGTGTTATGATCCGTGATGCTGTTTAGTAATTTTATGGTGTGGTACTGTAGTTTGCCAGTGTTATGGTGTAATGCTCTAATTTGCTGCTGTTACTGGTGTGTAGTTTGGGGACAATATGTGGTGATGTTGTTTGCTGGGGGCAATGTGTGGTGCTGTAGTTTTCTGGAGACATGGTGTTGTGCTGTAGTTTGCTGGGGACATTGTGTGCTGCTGTAGGTTGCTGGGGACATTGTGTGCTGCTGCTTGCTGGGGACATGGTGTGCTGCTGTAGTTTGCTAGGGGCAACGTGTGGTGCTGTAGTTTGCTGGGGACATTGTGTGCTGCTGTAGATTGCTGGGGACAATGTGTGCTGCTGTAGTTTGTGGGGACATGGTGTGCTGCTGTAGGTTGCTGGGGACATGGTGTTGTGCGGTAGGTTGCTGGGGACATGGTGTTGTGCGGTAGGTTGCTGGGGACATGGTGTTGTGCGGTAGGTTGCTGGGGACATGGTTTGCTTCTGTAGTTTGATGTGGACATGGTGTAGTGCTGTAGTTTGCCGAGGACGTGGTGTGGTGCTGTAGGTTGCCGGGGACGTGGTGTGATGCTGTAGGTTGCTAGGGACATGGTGTGCTGCTGTAGTTTGCTAGGGGCAATGTGTGGTGCTGTAGTTTGCTGGGGACATTGTGTGCTGCTGTAGATTGCTGGGGACAATGTGTGCTGCTGTAGGTTGCTGGGGACATTGTGTGCTGCTGTAGGTTGCTGGGGACATGGTGTGCTGCTGTAGGTTGCTGGGGACATGGTGTTGTGTGGTAGGTTGCTGGGGACATGGTTTGCTTCTGTAGGTTGCTGGGGACATGGTTTGCTTCTGTAGTTTGATGGGGACATGGTGTAGTGCTGTAGTTTGCCGAGGACATGGTGTAGCGCTGTAGTTTGCTGAGGACATGGTGTGGTGCTGTAGGTTGCTGGGGACAATGTGTGGTGCTGTAGGTTGCTGGGGACAATGTGTGGTGCTGTAGGTTGCTGGGGACATGGTGTGCTGCTGTAAGTTCACAGATGTTAGTGTAGTAATGTTGTTTGGTAATCTGATGGTGTTGCAATAGTTTTGCTTTTATTACAATTTAGTACTACAGCTTTCTGGTATCATAGTACAGTTATATAGTTTGCCGTTGTTATGCTGTGATATTAGGACTGTCAACTATCACAATGTGATTCTTACATAAAAGGAGAGTGTAACTTACTGCTATACTTATTATTTTTGTTAGTTGATTATTTACAGCTATGTCAACTGCTTAAAAGATGTTTCTTTTCAGCTTCAGTCGAATATTACACCTGTCTGGGTGATTGTGAGAAGTCTATACCTGTGTTTGTTAATACAGATATTTATTCAGTTTGGAACCAGAGCAGAGCACTGATCCAGATAGACCTATTTCACTTTCTGCCCACAGAAATATTAATGACAGTAGAAAAGCAAGTTAGCAAGCATTATGGGTACAAATGAAATGCTGTGTGCAGATGGCAATAAATCAATAACCATTTTAATAATAAAACACATGGTACAGATGACAATAGGAATGGATGGTTAGATTAAGTAGGAAAGAAGAGTGACACAATGAAGGGATAGAGTACAAAGTGTAAAAGATAGCAAAAGTAAAGTAATGGCACACAGAAATTAGCAATGTGCAATATACAGATTGTGAAAGGGATGTCACAGATTAGTGCATGGAGATAATGTGAGCACGGCAAAGGTGCCTGACTGCTAAAGGGACAGGGGGATTAGGTGATGTGTCCAGGGGGATTAGGTGATGTCACAGATTAGTGCATGGAGATAATGTGAGCACGGTAAAGGTGCCTGACTGGTAAAGGGACAGGGGGATTAGGTGATGTGTCCAGGGGGATTAGGTGATGTGTCCAGGGGGATTAGGTGATGTGTCCAGAAGGAAATTTGCAAACTGACTCAGATTTGAGATGATCTTTAAGATAGGCATAAAATGATGGGTATGACATGGAGTCTTTAAGATTAAGTAGGGAGACAGAAACCATGGGGCCTAGGATGGAGAAAGTATGGTTAGTACAATGAAGTCTGGTTATGAGACATTGAAGATATAGACCAGAATGATTAAGACTTCAATTGTAACTGGGTGGTCATCTGAAGAGATTGGAGGCAAGGTAAGGAGCGGGGTGTTCTTTAAGAAGATTATAGAGGTGAGATTCAAGAAGCAGGTTGGCACTTCATTGAGCAGGTAGCCAACTGGCTTTATTAAGCATAATACAATGATCCTCATCTGTATGGAAGAGGGTAATGAAATGACAGATAGAATTCCTTATAGTTTGGATTTTGGAGGAATTGTTCTTGGATGCTGCTGCAATGAGCAGAAGTCCATATTCGATCTGAGCTAGTAGAATGTCTTTGACTATGGCATTACTTGTTGATTTTGAGAAAAGGGGGAACATTTTATAAAACCAAATAGGAATTAATTTTCTGTATTTTTTCTAAGTGAAGGTGAGAGTTCAGTGTGGGATCAAGCAACATATCAATGTACTTGAAGGAGATGACTGGATTAATGGGTTTGTCAAGATGGTTGTGGATATGAAGTAAACTAGACTTATTCAGCCATTGAGGGGATGTACCAAGCAGCATGACTTTAGTTATGGAAGTGATCATAACTAGCTTTTTGTTAAGCCATTTAATGAGAGAAAGAAAGTCCGCTTGTAGTTGTATGACCAAGGAGGTCAGGTTTGAGTAAAATAAGACCAAGACATCAGCATAAAGTACGAGAGAGAGAGGTGAGGGAGGTGAAGTTGTAGTTTATTACTGAAAATGGAAAAGGGGAGCCAGAATAGAGCCCTGAGGGACTCCTTTAAGGAGAGAGATAGAAGTCAAGGGGGTGTTGTGTAACTGAACAGAGAAGTACCAACTGGAAAGATCATTTCTAAACTAAGGAGCTGTATCTGGGCTAATTCCAGTCTCAGTTAGGTGATCTAACAGAATGCTATGATCAACCAGATGGAAAACTTTGGTGAGGGCAATAAAGATGTCTCCATTGAGGAGGCTGTTGTCCATAGACGAGGATGTTATCAGTAAGAGTCCAGAGTACAGTTAAATTGCTCCTACCAGCACAAAAGCCATGTTCTTTTGAGGATAGTAAATGATACTGGGAAATGTAATGGGTTGTCGCCTCACAGTTAGACGTTGCCCGTTCGATTCTCAGTAAGAGCGTCTTCTGTGAGACGACAGATGTGAACAGGCATTCCTTTGTTGAAGGTTGTGTGTTAGGCCTGGCAAGCCAGCACGTAAAACTCTACTGCCAATCATTAGCGGACTGGAGTTCCGCTGTGGCGACCCCTAACCGGGAAAAGCTGAAAGACATTGTAAACTTTTGTATGATGGGACAGAAGTCAGTGGTGTGGGATGGGTTAGTTTTTTGGGAAAAGAGTTTAACAGTGGTTGTTTTCCAGATATCAGGCATGGTGATTAAATTTAGGTAGGGATTATAAATTTGAAGGGGGTGGAGGGATTATGAAGTCTGTATATATATATATATATATATATATATATATATATATATATATATATATTTGAATAAAAAGGATGAGAGAAGATTGCCAGGATTAGCAGGCGAGTCAGGGTTTTAGTTTTTCAGTAGTGGTATTGTGTTTATTTCTGATTGCTTTGAATATAGGGGTAGGAGAGAGGTTAGAGATGAATTTGATTAGTTAGGCTTTTTATTAAGTAAATAGTAAAACGCAGTTTGCTAAAGCTGGGTACAGAAGTGATACAAATAGTTTTAGCCATAAACAACTCTTACCTAGCAAAAGAGAAGATGTATTCCGCAGATGTGCATTTTCTTTCACTAGGTCGAGGATTTTCATTTCCGTGGCTGTTACATTTTCTATCATCAGAAAATTAAGGACAGAGTTTAAAAGTAATCCAATCATGTCCTGTCTTTCCCTGTCCCTCTAATCTGGCAATGTCCAAATGTAGTTCTTTACATATAATTTTAACAGTTTTGTAGTGACAGAACACAATAATACATTTCTGCAGAAACAATTATGAAGATAAAGTATTTTTTAAAGTGAAGGACAGCTGAAGTTTGTAAATCCCAAAGTGACAGGGGCTTAGATTATCCTTGGCTACTATTGATCAGTAAATGCACTAACCTTCCCAAATTGAGAAATAAAAAATAACTGCAGCCATGTTAAAAATTATCTGACTTACAGTGAGGTTTAAAGGCAATGGAAGAGCATGTCAAGGCAGCTGTGCAAGTCAGCAGATTAAAGTTCCTTGTTCTTTAAACTTCAGTGATCCATTAGACTACTGGCAGCTAGTGCAGAGGATTAAGGCTCTGATCTGATAATGAGCTGCTCCTGTGTCCAAGGTGTATGGGGTTTGATTCCTCCCACCACCATTTGCCTATTTGTATGACTCCGAGCAATTCCAGATAGTGCTCCAGAGTCGCACCTAGGAAGACACATTTATGTATTGTGGGCTTACATGGTCAAGAAATATCTAAAATAAAAAAAAATACCTTCAAACCTCTTTTTAAGTCAGGTACTTACTGTAGCATTAATAAAGAAACAACTAGTAGCTGAGGATCATTATGACCCACCTGGAGAAAGGAGTGTACAGGCAAGGTGAGCACAGTCATGAGGCTCATTGGCCTGGAAATATCTATGAATCACTTGTCTCACCTACTGTCTCTTAGATAGTAGCAATGACTTTCACCTCATGAAGAAGGTGGAGGTACATTTGTCTTTCTTCTGTCAACAAGACACTGTTTGTTACATTCCTTGATTTCACGAATAGTATCTGCCATTCGATCATTTCAGTAAGGTTATGGCCTATGAATAGAACCTTTTGTGTGAAATGTATTTCTTAGTGTTGCTTGTTTAATGCCCATTCAGTCTTCTCACTATGCATTTTTAAACAGTTCTTTGTTCTTTTTATTCTTTTGAAGGACTTTAGCAAGGTACCTCTTCACTGCAGTGTATACATAATACCTTATTTTAGCTTGATTTTGTGCTGCCCCCAATCCCGTGCTAGTTTAAATGTATTGCATTATATTTGCAAGACGGCAGAAGGAGATGGAGAATCTGTGTAATCCAGTCTTTAAGTAACTTCAGCATTCTGCCTCCCTCTATCTGTGTCTTCTCCTGCACCCAGTCTCCTGAATGCTTCCTTGCATTTCCTCTCTGCTAAGTACATGTAAAGATTACCGGTTTACTCCTAAAGTCTGTCCCCTTAAGATATACCCCAGCATTCTGTTGCCAATGCCCTCTCACTCTTCTGGTGCAGTCAGGGTGTGATTAACTTCCCTGTATCCATTTCCTGCACTGTTCTCAGTTGCCATTCCCCCAGCTGATATAACATGCCATAGGTATAATATGGCCCAAGTACAGTACATTGTATCTCAGAAGTACTTGTTCAAACAAGAACTAAAACTTCATCTACTAAAGTTGTGGTTCTGCCCATGTCAACCCCCCACATGACCTTTTCCCCCTCTCATCTACTTGACCCCTAGCTTTCTTCTACTTCTTTACCTCTTATCTCCTCACCTCTTAAAAATCGTAACCTCTGTTGTATTGTACAGGCCACTTTTTGATTATTTCTGACTGCTCTTATGTAGACATGAATATTTGTGGATATGCTTACACTTCTAGAATCACGTTATGTATTTTATTTCTTGACCTCCTCTTGTTGGAGCAAAAATCATGCCAATATGTATGACTTCTGTGTTACTATCTGTTGATTTTACTTCTTTCCATTTTTATTATTTGTAATCATTGTTATCAATTGGAATAATTCTGGAGCTTTTCTCCTCGGGTCAACACTGAAAATGGGCCTGTGGCTCAGCTGGACTAACCCAGTTAATGTCAGTAAATAAAATAAATAAATTGTGTTTGTTTGAAGGAAGACTGAACTTTCACTTTTCAGCCCCTAGTTCAGCCTTTCCAAAACTCTTTCACCATCCCCTACTGTTGCATCTATCTTTGTGTCATCTGTGAAAAGATTTATCCTTGTCTGTATCACCTTGGGTATATATGTGAGCAGAACAGTGAAGCAATGCAGCAGGACACAGATGATGTCCATTTAGTTCTCCACTATTCTCTTCCATGTTGTCTACACTGATGGTGTAGAGCAATAAAGCTCTGACTACAGCCCAGGGTACCTGGGTTTAAGTAGCAATACAGTTGATAGTACAGTAATGGATGATGAGCATGCCCATTCTGGAGAGGTGGGTGTGCATGCTTGGATGCACACCCACCTCCCCAGAATGGGCATGCATGCTTGGATGCACCTATGTGGTTAATCCCAAGCAAGGAGAACGGCACCATCTTTTTACTAAGCTTTTCTGCCTTGCTTCATAGGAATCGCCAGTAGTGTGCTTGCATTCCCGTCAGCAAAAGTTTCATCCTGTGTCTTACCTCCAATCAACCCAAGGCTGTCTCATTGCCCTGCACTGTGAGACCCTGCATCAGTGGAACACTAAAGTGTTTTTAGCTACACTAGTTCCCCTCGGCAAAAGTTTCATCCCGTGTCTTGGCCAACCTCCAATCAACCCAAAGCTGTCTCGTTGCCCTGCACTGTGAGACCCTGTGTCGGTGGAACACTAAAGTGCTTTTAGCTAGACTAGTGTATGTTAGAGTTTTATTTAATCTTTCTTCTAAACTGAAGACTCTTTCCCCTTTTCATATTGTGCTCCTAGGTCAATTGCTTAAAACTACATTCTCTTGGAAACCATTTACCTATGTATCTGCAGCCCATACTTCAGTTGTTTTTCCCTGTAGAAGTTGTGGTCCTTTTCAACACTCTGTACTAGATTAGTAGCATAAGATTTGTAGTTATTAGGAAGATACTGCACTACACTGACCTGGAATTGACTTAGCTTGGTTTTCCTGTTTTCTTTTTAGCAGCTGGCCTAGTCCAGTTTTTCTGAATAACAACCTTGTATTACTTTGTGTCTGCCCCCTCCCCCACCTTGAACCTGCACAACTCATTCCCACTCCTGCTTAATTACGGAGATATCAAAAACCCTGATGTAGAAAGGCACCATCTTTTGACTTGGATGTTCTGCTTTGCTTCATAGGAATCCCCAGTAGTGTGCTCATATGTAAGTACTTCCTGGTATTGTTTGTTTGTGATTCTTATTGCTATTTTGTCAAGTTCATCCTAAGGGGATCCTGCAGTGCTTCTGTAACCACTCTGCCTCTCTAAGAACCAACTTTAAATGTGTATGTATCCTATTGTAAAATAAAAAATATATCCTATACCTACCACTGTTGTGTATTAACCCTGCATGCATTCGCTAGCAGTCTACCATGGATTTTATCTCCCTTTACTCTCCTAGGCTGTTTCTCCCTTCTCTGAGTGCTTGTAGCTTACCATTGTACTTACTCAATTAAGCCATAAGGCGGCATTGTTCATCCACTACCTGTCTTTTAATATATTCTACTAAACTGCTACTGCCCTGTTCTCAGCTCCTAGCCCCTGGCAACCCTCTGCATCCTTCTAATTGCACACACACAGTGCCTCCTTACCTCTGAGCTAGTTCTCAGCTTCACTGAAAACTTTTTGCTGGCTTTCTTCCTTCCTTCTCATTGGCTCTACCTGCTCCATTTGCCCTATGGGCTCACTCTGCTCCCCTACCCCCAATTCTCACATGCCCCCACTACTCCTACTTTTATTTCTACCATTTCCCACCCACTCAAGACAGCCATTCTGTCAAAGTCTTCCCCTCTTTTCCCCTCCTCCTTTCACCCACAGTCAACCATCCAATCAAAGCCTTCCCCTCTTTACCCCTCCTCCTTTCACCCACAGTAATTAAATGCATCACTAATTAAATACATCACTCTCTCACTACCCCCTCTCACCCCACAGCTCTTCTCTCCAACTACAAATCCTCCCATATTAAACTACCTTTTTCTAACCATGCTTTTTTTACTGTTCCTAACACTCTAAACCCCATCTCCCTCCTACTACTCCCTAACAACTTTATACCATGCCAGCTCCTATACCTCCAATCAGCTTCCACTCTCTACTCCTTACCATACTCCTGCACAAAACCATCTCCTCCCTCACACAAATAAACATTTCTTTTCCATCTCATCCTCTATTTCAGCTCAACCCTCTCTACCTTTTTAATCCTAAAATATTTCCACTACTGCTAAGACACTTACTCTTAAACAAATACTAGACCATCCAGAATACCCTAAATCCAAACCAAAATGCACTAAAATAACTTCCTTCATTAACCTCATCTTAGCTGGAGACATTCGCCCCAACCCCGGACCTAACACACCCACAAATAACAATTACCCTCCTCCTTCCTCTAACCTTTCATCCCCCTAGAATACTTTTAAATTTTTCACACTCACTGCTGCGAGTCTTGACAACAAAGCACACCAGTTTCAAGCATGGCTAAGTTATAACCAGCCTGACATTGTAGCCATCTCTGAAACTTGGCTCAAACCCCATATCTCAGACTCTGAAATTCTACCCTCTGGATTTCACACTCTTAGATGTGACTGCCCAAAGAAAAAAGGTGAAGGCGTTGCATTAATTGATTCCAATCTACTTACCTTAATTCCCCTACTAAACCCCATTCCTAAATTTGCCAATGCAGAACTAACAATCGGTCTATTAAAAATGAATAATCACAAAAGCCTCTGTATCATCGCCCTTTATATCCCACCTGGAAATAATGTCTCAACCCTTGAAGACATACTCCAATGTCCCTCAGCTGAAATTAACCTTGAAACTTACATGTTAGTCGATGTAAACATTGACTGGAATAAAATCAACAGTCCCGTACTCCTGTCCATTAACCTCTTCACCTTTACTCAAGTAACCCTCTCCATCACAACCCAGTAAAACAAACCCCTCAGGATCCACTCTTGACTGGATCTTAGTCACCCATCCAAATAAAATTACCAACTCTGGCACAATCCCTGACTCTTAGTGACCACCTCCCAGGTTTCATTTACCATGCAACCACCTCCCATCCACACCAACATCAATATATTCAGACCCACAATCTTAGTAAATGTGACCCCAAAAACCTTCTCTAACTATCTAAAACAAACATTCTAAAAACCCTTCCAATCGATAAAGCCATAGACCACTTTAGTTCTACTTTCCTAGAAGCTCTAAATTCCCCAGCTCCACCAAGGAAAACAAGAATAAAAACTATAACTGCCCCTTGGTTCCCTAGCTCCACCAAGGAAAAAAAGAATAAAAACTATAACTGCCCCTTGGTTCCCTAGCTCCACCAAGGAAAAAAAGAATAAAAACTATAACTGCCCCTTGGTTCCCTAGCTCCACCAGGGGAAAAAAAAGAATAAGAGCTATAACTGCACCTTGGTTCCCTAGCTCCACCAAGGAAAAAAAAGAATAAAAACTATAACTGCCCCTTGGCTTACCAAAGAAACAAAGCAAATTATGCATCAAAGAGACAAATCCTGGAAGCTTTACCTAAAGAATAAACTTCCTGAAACCCTTCTCCAATATACACAGCTCCGTAACTTTGCAAAAAAACAAATCTTCGAAGACAAAAATTCCTACTACACTAAGCTCCAGTCCAACCATCCGCAAAACCCTAGGCTTTTTTGGAACTCCATAAACTCACTGCTCAACCCAGACTCCAAAAATAACCCCTGTTCATACCCAAGTAAATCTGACCTCGAATTAGCCTCACTATTCAACTCTTTCTTTATAGAGTCAATATCCGACGTAATGAAAACTTTTCCCAACAACAACCAATCTCTCCTACATTCTACCTCATCTGAAAAGTCCCCAAATAATTTCCCCCCTAAGTTTCAGCTTAAACCTGTCTTCAGTAACTACATAAAAGACTTCTATCCAAACTTAAACCGTGCTCCAATGCACCTGACAACACCCCCTCTTCCATTCTCAAGTCTGCTGCTGATGGTATATCTCTCCCAATTAGTATCCTAATTAATAGAGCTATAAAGGAATCCTATGTACTTAAACTCTGGTGTTCCCCCTTTATTCTTCCTCTACATAACGGAGGCTAAAACACTAACATTTTAACCTTCCGCCCTATAGCTCTTCTCTCTCCACTCTCCAAAATCCTAGAAAAATGCATCCATGTCCAACTAATGCCTTTTCTGACTAAAAGCCAACTTCCTACCCCTACCCAAAATGGCTTCCAACCAGGACATAGCACCATAACAGCTCTACTCTCATTCTTGGAAACTGTCAATCAAGCCTGAGATTCTGGGAACTTAGTATCCACAGTGCTCCTAGATCTCTCTAAAGCATTTGATACTGTTACTTCTCAAACCCAAATCTCTCCCAAAACACTCTTTCCTGGTTCTCAAGCTATCTGTCAGAAAGATCTCAGGCTGTGAAATGGAAAAAAGGTACCTCACCTTTCTTGCCCACCCCTACCGGAGTACCACAGAGGTCCATCCTCGACCAGTGCTGTTTAATATCTTTATCAATACCTTTCACTCTGGTATTCTTAATGCCAAAGTCATCCAATATGCAGATGACTCTACATTTGTCTGCTCTGCCTCTAACCTCCCTGAACACCTATCTAAAACTCAGTCTGCCTTCTCAACTACTGAGATCTGGATGCACCAAAATCACCTTTCTCTTAATGCTAACAAATCTAAAATACTACTATTCACACCCTCAAAATCTTTCTCTTTTGATAAAAATCCCTTCCAAGTTCTTAGCCAAAGCAACTCTCAGATCAAAGTTGTTCCCTTTGCCAAACTACTCGGTGTAACTATAGACAAACACCTCAAGTTCGACATCTATATTCAGTAAAATATAAAGAAAACTCACCAAAAACTAGGTATGCTATACAGGAACAACCACCTGCTCTCTACTACTACCAGGCATACTCTGGCCTCCACTTACCTCCTTCCCTCCTTCCCTCCCTTCTGTATGGCGCCCCGCTACTAACTAACCTATCCTCTTCCATCACTTCCAAACCTGAAAGCTGTTATAACAACATTTCTAAATTTGCCACCAAAGCCAAACATTCCACTCATCACTGTTACCCTCCAATCCCTCAACTGGTTGGAATTCACAAATTACCTGGACTTTCTCCTGCTTACTACAGCACATCGACTAATATTTAATCCAACCAAATGCCCACTCTAGCTAGCATCCTTCCCCCATACACCCCAAATAGAACTCTCAGATCCAAACACCAAAACTTAATTACTGTCCACAAACCTAAACATCCTGCTGGATGACAGCTCTGCTTCTCCTTAGGTAAGAAATGGAAAACTCTCCCTTACACACTAAGGACAATGTCAAAAATAAACAACTTTCAAAGCTTTACACCTACCTCTCCTCCAAATGGGAATGTAACTGCATTCTCCCTACGTAGAACTTTTTAACAAAAGCCCCTGGGAGGGTATCCTCCTGAGTTCCTAAGCACCTTATAGCTGGCTATAACCTTCTGTAGATAATTCCCATACAATCTCTCACACTCTGTAAATAGCTTTTGACTTTAACTATGTGAATTTGTTAAAATGTATCTGCACAATATTTTTCCACTATGGGCAATATTGCTCACACTTTGCATTATTTTATATATATTTGTACTTGTACTTTTATTTTTATTGGCCTGCTATCTTTACTGTAATCTGTTTCATGGAGCTTTCTCCCCGGGCCTCCACTGAAAATGGGCTCTGTGGGCCCAGTGGACTTCCCCGGTAATCAAACTTGGAATAAATAAATAAAAGTGGAGGCTGTAGATGTGTGGGGAGAGAGTGTTCTCCATGGGAGTGGCAGTAGAGCTTTGGCAGACTCATACATGGAGATGCGGATGATACTTCAAACAGTTAATTGTATACCATTCCCTGAGATTACAAGTGACGGAATAAAAGTCAGTTTCATAGTTTTTGGCAATGCCTTTCTCTCTACAACTTTTCTGTCCTACCATTTACCCATGTAGCTAACCAGTTCCTGAATCTTGGTCCTGTCTTAGGCCTTGCTGAAGCTAGGTAGTTTGTCTATTGAAACTCCCCTGTCAAGTTCACCTGTAACCCCGTCATAATACTGGATCAGGACTGAGCAACTCTTCTTCCTGACTATGAACAGGTGTTGATTGTTGTCTTTTAAATAGGGTATCAGCCTTATCCTCAGAATATTTCCTATAATCTTCCCTGGTATTGCTTTTAAACAATGAGACCTATAGTTCCAGATATCTAACCCCCCCCCCCAAAACCTGATGTCTTTCAATCCTCTGGCACTTCTGCACTAGCTAGTGATTGGCTGAAGATGTCCAGCAGAGTATTTGCCAACATACTGGCTCACTTTCTTTGGACTCTCTGAGGTAGCCTCTCTGATCTTTTTGATCTTCCCTCCATAAGGCCAGCCATTTCCCTCCGAACATCTATCCTGGTGTTTATCCACTCTCTTCCCAGCTCTATCCTACCTCTCTCCCGGCATGGTAACCTCCCTAATTTTCTTTTGTGAAGACTGAATGGAATTATTCATTCAGTACTTCTTTTTTTTCCTGTCTTCTGTAATCTTCCTTCCATCTTTGCACAAATTGGGTAGTTCTGTCTCTTTTCCCTCCATCTTTCTGCTAGATTGCTTCTACTAATTCCCTTTCAGCTCACACTTGTGATGACCTAACCATCTTTGTTGCCTTTTTTCGTAGCCTCCTGAAGCTATGACAGCTCCACCTACTCATTGTCCCTCTTGCTGATTGCTCCACTCCTATTCCATTGTCATAGCTTCTTTCTTGCCTCAGTTTGTTCCCCTTCTTCTATGTCATCATTGGCCACCTCCCCTAGCGCACCATAATCCACACTTGTAAACACTCGTAATACTGCCTTTGTCATCTTTTCATTTTCCTCGCCTAAATCAAATATCGGCATGATCACTTTTTGCTAATGGTGCCCTGACCTGGACAGCCACAACATGCACATATTCTGATTGGTTAATACCAAGCTCAAAATTATATCCTGTTAGGTTTATCAGTAGATGCTAGTCATGGAGTCCAATGGAAAGTATAGCTTGCTTTTTCCAGTTATCCCTGAGCACTGTGTGGTTGAGACTTGCTCAGTGTTGCACAGTAGGCAAATGAAGGCTGATGGAATCAATTCTGGGGCTACTGGAAGCTGCCCCTGGCCACCTTATATCCCTTCTGAACTCCTCATATGAACTCCTACATCTCCTCACTCTGGAATGTGGAATCTCCAAGTCTGATACTATCAGAGTAAGTACTTCCTATGAGTATTTACACTCTTTCTCCTGCAAATTTCCTTTAGTCTTTCATCTTTGTCCTGTGTTATTTTAAGTCTGGGGTGACACAATCCATTGGATCCCTCCCACTCATTCCTCTACCTTAATTGTCAGACCACTTAACTTTGATTCTTACCCGCACCACATTCCTTCTTTGCTGCCCTTCATCATCTCTTACCTCACATCCAGTACCCTCATTTATGCAGATTGTTGCTCTGCTCCATCTTTCCCTTACATGTCATTCTACATTTTATATCTAGGCACCTCTGAATTACACACCTTGTCACTGGCCCATATTTGTCTGATATAAGAAATATTTACCTACTCCTTTTACATCATTACTTGCGGCATTGTGCAAGCACCTCTCC
The DNA here is from genome assembly GCF_019279795.1 of Protopterus annectens. Lineage (NCBI taxonomy): Eukaryota > Metazoa > Chordata > Ceratodontiformes > Protopteridae > Protopterus > Protopterus annectens. Next base: position 98,869,477 of record NC_056747.1, read on the forward strand.
TCTGTCCTTAAGTTTATACAATGTCCCTGATCTTGCCTCATATTTTCACGTTGTTTCTCATAAAAATTTTGATTTTCATTTAAATAAATGAAGATTGTGGTCAGTCAAGGGCCCATACTACTAATTGTTGAAAAGAATGCATGTTGATGCAACACCTTTTGTTCAATTAACTTTAAGTGAATTAAAGTTTTTTTTTTTTAAAGTTTTTCCTGTTTTGGGCCTTTGTTCCCCCTCCTTATTTTTAGATTTGTTCACAATTCTGGAACAAAGCAATTGAGAGGTATACAATGCATTCTCTTATTACTGCTGTGATCTCCATAGATGAGATGGCTAACAGCAATGGATGTGACGGTCTGCACACCACCCTTATTAGAAAATGAGAGAGAGAATACAGAAACTCTTAGAAATTCAGAAATTTTATTCGAACTATAGAATGTCACCCTGTCCATTACCTGGTTCTTGATATCATACCACAATTGTGACACTGCAGTATTGCAACATCACAGGTGTTTTTTACAATGGTACTGTTCTAAGTAACATTGTAACACACTGATAGCACTGCGGTAACACAGTAACATTGTGACAGCACTGCTGTGACACTGCAGTATTCCACCGTCACAGGTGTATTTACAACAGTACTGTTCTAAGTAACACTGTAGCACACCAACAGCAGTATGGTAACACTAACAATGTAATAGCACTGCTGTGGCACTACAGCATTCCTGTCATATCATTTCTGTGCTGTTTGAATACTCTGATATTGTTTATAGTATGTAAAGCATCTCCTATCACCATGGCAGGTAACATGTAGTAATATTATAGCAATTAATCAACTTCCCTATTTCAAGTGTGAGGTACAGGGGCCTGCATCTTTGAAAAGTAAAGCACAAAAATTGCATAACTGTTGTAAAAAATCCCCAAATTCTCTTCCATAATATACTACATTTTATAGGGAGACTTTGCTCTCCTGTACATCCCAGTGCAGAGGCCGTGTTCCCCATCTCTGCTAATTATTAAGTCTGAACTCTACATGACTCACAATAGCGAGCATTTTCAGTCCCATTACTTGAAATTTCATAACTAAGTGTATATAAACAGAATCTAATTCATTAATGTAGCATGAATGCAGGCTGTCAATTTTAGTGCTGTACTGTAGTATGGTGTGGTACTGTACCATACTAGGGAGCATCAGAGTAACTATGGGTATAATTTCTATGGTATAACAAATTGCCTCATCATTCTACAAATACTGCTTTGAGCAGTACAGTTATGACATCATTGCAGGATTCTGATATTGTGCCTTTGGTGTGGAACACTGCTGACATCATATTTACAGCTCTGAAGCACTTTGACATCATAGCTGTACCACAACATTCTATTGTCACTGCTGTGATGCAATAACATTTTGACAGCACACGTATATTATAACAGTTATCAAAAAAACTGGTGTGTCTTATGAATGCCAGGCAGCCATTACTAATATCTTAAGAACAGCAAGATTCTACCTGTAAATAAGGAGACAGTAAACTAATATTCACATTAGAGTTTCTCGGAGAATTCCTTTTACTCCAATGAAAACCAGCCTCAGTTTTAGTACATACAAGTAGTAGGAATGGGGCAGTCTAGGTGGGCAAAGCAGCCTGCAAAAAAAGCTTTATGAATATAACAGTGGACCTTGGAATTCACTAACTTTGTCAGGCTTCATTTTATTTTCAAAAGTATCAGGACTTGCATGTATATTAGGGATCCTCAAAACTGCTACCGAGTTGTAACATTTTTGAAGTACGTCTGTGGTATATTTTAACACTGACAGTTAGTACAGCATTATTTTCACACCTTTATACTGATGCTGTAACATTCCATTAGTACTGCAACGCTGTAGTGATACTGTAGCATTACAGTAACACTATAGTGGTAAAATAACAGTGTCTGAGCAGTACTGCAGTACAGCAGCATTTTCACTTTTTTGTGGAGTAGCAGTAGCTTTTTGATTTGTCATGAGTGTGCGGTACACCATGATTCAGAAAGCAATGGAATACTTTTGTAACTTTCTGACATAGTTGTTGTGACAGCACCATATTCAGACATCACTGCTACGATGTATGAACCTTCTGACTGCTGTGATGTAGTTGCATTCTAATATTGTTGTGCTATATTAGCATTCTGACATAGTTGTGACAGAGCAGCATTCTGGTATCATTGTTATAATGCAGAACCTTCTGACTGCTGTGATACAGAAGTATTCTGAAACCACTGCTGCAGTACACTAACATTCTGATGTCATTGTTGAGATATATCAGCATTATAACATCATTGCTATGATATGACAGCATTCTAACACACCACTACTTTGACTTAGCAGCCTTCTGTAATACAGTGGTTGTGGCACTCTGACATCATTGATGTAGTAGAGCAGAATTCTGACCATAATGCTCTGATGCATTAACATTCTGACATTATTACAGTGATTCAAAAATATTCTGATATTACTGTGATTGTGCAGCAGCATTCTGATATTAATGTTGTGGTGCAACATTGTGTTGACATCATTTCTGCGATACAGCATCAGTATGACATAAGCATCATGACAGAACAGTATAACACAATTGCAATATTACAATGCAATATTATAGCACTGGTGTGTTACAGCAGGTTTCTGGCACATTCCCAGTCATTATGTGCTAGATAATTAGGACATCACTACTCTGGTAGATCAAACATTGCATACCTCTCTACCTGCAGCCATTGAAAACAGGAGCAAAGGCCCTTGAAAAATAGGAACATTCAGCGAAGCAAAATGTGGCCATCTAATTAGCATACAATTTGAATATCAAAATCACATGACTCATCCTGCTTAAAAACAGGAACTTGGGATACTACTTAGAAACACGTTTGAAAAAACTGTGATAAAAATGATGGAAAATATAAGCACATTATCAGAGACAAAATTGTAGACTCTAACGAACTGTATTGCAAGAGTATATCCCATGCAGTCATTTATTTTTGCTTAAGAAAATGGGAAATGTAAGATGCGTTTGCTCTTTCTTTGCTGTTGCTACCAGTATGTTGGTCAAATAGTGTGTTTTTCTGTATACTAGACAACTTCAAAAATCACGTGTGGGGGATCCAGAAAATTGTATGAAGGGATAAATCAAGCCTAAAATTAGTGCCATACCTCCAAAAATAGGGATATCCTATGTAGGGCTAAATCAGTCCTAGAAATAGAAATGTTCAGGGATCTTCACCATTGTAATACCACCACTGTGGTACTAAGTACCTGTCTTAACACTTATTGCTCACAAATACTTACCTCAAGAATCACCCTAGCCATAATGAGCAAGAACAAGGCCTGAACTGAGGACATAGTTGAAAGAGTGATACTATGCGTTGTAATGCTCCAAAAAGCAATTGTATCAATATTTATTTCCAGATGAATGAAGAGTATGTAGCAATGACAACAGAGGTGTGTTAATTAGTATAGGCTTCATTGCTTGATTAGAAAGATGACAACATTTTGAGGGATATAGGAGAATTTGGAAGCAGAATTAGGAATGTCTCAAAGTGGGAAACATCTGAGAGATATGACTTAAATGCCAGTATAGTGATATTCTCATATCAGTGTAGTGCAATTGCCTTGTAACTGTACTTTAGTACAGGATAGTCAAAGATTACCATAATTAGACCAGTGTCAGGCAACATACATTATTCTGTTCCTCCATCCAGTGAGCATTTGGCTTTTAGAATTGCACCATACATGTTTCCTTTGCAATAATGTAGGTTAGAACGGTGTTTCATGACAAGTAGTAGCTTGGGGCAATGAAGGACTTAGCTTAGGGGCAGGAAGGATTGATGTGGCAGTCAATTGGCTTGGCAACTTTACTGAGATGAGCCGTGGTTGGTCCACTGGGGACATCCATGATTACGTTGCTTGTTTAGGCAGTATAGAACACTGCAACTAGAGATAGAAAGTGGTAGGAGTAAATACAAAAAAAAAAAAAAAAGTGTGGAGAGGAACTGTATACCAAATATACCAGCTTGCCTCTATTTCAAATTACAGTAGAGTCGGTTATCTGAAACGTCAATTATCTGAACCCAGTCTTCCAAAGTTTTTGGGCAGGAAAATTTTTAAATTCTGAATATGTAAACGTTATACATATTAGCTTGAACGTCTTTTTTGAGCCAGTAGCCAGCTTGTGTGTGAAAAATATTCTTTATTGTCCAGTGGACTTGCTGAATTGTTGAAAAGTATATTCCTTAAGTGAAGAGAAAACAAGATTTTAGAAGTTTTTATCCAGTTCAATGTATGTTTAATTACCAAAACTACCCTTGGTCCCAATTAATTTGGATAATCAACTCTCTACTGTACAGTGAGATGTTTGGAGTTAATCCATTATAAAAATAACTAAGGTAATGTGCTGAAGAGAACAAGAAAACTGGCACTGACCAAGTATGAAGGAAAATGACTGGAAATCGTTAAGGAAAAGAGGAGTAGCATTAATTTTTATCCATGGTGATGGCTAATTCTTCTCTTGCAATTGTTAGAAGTGGAAAGGGTGCTCATGTTTACGTCATTTTCACTGTTCATATTGATAACTGCTGAACTAATACTGAGTTGACTACTAACCTTTAGATTGTTTAAAGGAATCATTCCTAAAAATGGATATGAGAAAACTTCACTTCACACAGTATCTTATGCTTCTGAACCATAGTACCGTATTTCTTTCTAAATAAGACCTAACCAGAGAATACGGCCTAACCTGGTTTTCCAGAGTGGTCATGATATAAGTCTTACCCCAAAAATAAGCCCCAGTTAAGATCATCAACAACACACAACAGACGTGTTGAATTATAAAATAATGATATTGACACCCGTTGACTGAGGTTATCATACTCTGCTCATCATTTTTGGACCATTTGGACACCCAACTTCTTCTCTTTGCAGAAAGTCATAAGATTCTTTCCCTGGGAGTCCTCCACATTTCTTACTGTAACCCTAATCATCACTCACACTTGACTGTTGAGATCCTTGGCCCATAAACCCCTGCAGGTGTACTTTGATCAAAGTACAGACAACGCGTGTAAAGCACGCGCTCATGATAATGAGCAGCTGTGGTTGTGTCTTCTCTTCATAACCAGTGCCATTTTGTGTTGCCACTCTGTTCTCATTAGTCTTCAATTAAGCCCCCCCGACACAAGATGAGTGCAAAAAGAAAGAGCTATTCCGTTGAGTACAAGAAAGGAATCGTGGAGGACTCGCAGAGAAATAATCTGATGGCTTTCTGTAAAGAGATGAAGTTAGATCTCTGAATGGTCTGAAAATGGCTTGCAGCTTACGATAGCCTCAGTCAACAGGCCGATGAGGGAAAAGCTAAGAAGTGTAAGTGTGGATCAGGTCAGCAACCATTTTTTCCTGAGCTTGAAGACATCATCTGTAAGTGGATTGCTAACATGAGAGCAAAGCCTTTGGTTGTGCACAGGGCTGATATTCAAGCATTTGCCCTTACAATGGCACCACAGTTAGAAATATCCCCAGAAGAATTCAAAGCATCACAACATTGGCTAGATGGCTTCCTTCAGTGATATGAACTGTCTCTAAGAAGATCAACAACACTGTTCAAGCTGGAAGGTACTGAAGTTATTAAACGTGCACTTGCATTCAAGTCCTTTGTTGATGGCATTGACTTTTCTAAATACCAACTCTCCAACATGATTGCTATGGATAAAACTGCAGTGATTATGGGCCAAGGATCTCAAACAACAATTGATCAGAGGGGTGCCTTGTCAGTCTACATTCCCTCCACTGGTTACAAGAGTGCACGTGCTACCTGTATTTTGGCAATTTGTGTAGATGGAAAGAAAATCCCACCTCTAATCATTGGTAAGGGTAAGAAAGATAAGATTGAACTTGTTTCAGGCATTTACATTCTTGAAACCGAAAAAGCCTGGTGCACACAAGCAGTTATTAGGAAGTGGGTCGATGTAATGCTGCCACTTGTTTTGCGAGGTGGCGAAAGAGGTCTGCTAGTCTGGGATTCAGCCAGCACTCACCGCACTAAAGACATGAAGAAATTCCTAGCACAGAGAAGAATAGATCAAATAATGATTCCCACAGGAATGACTGCCTGTCTCCAAACTCTTGATATTGCAATAAACAAGCCATTCAAGGACCATTTTGCATGGAACTCAATGACTACATTGAAAAAAGAATGGAGAGAAATCAGCATGGAAACTTAGGTTCATAGGTTGGTACTAGGCTATCAGCCCTAGGGCCTATACAAGCCTAGCCATAACAATTCCCTGGCTATTTCTTCCCACATTATTTACTTTCCTGGACCCCTGTCTAGCAGGGCGACTGACGTGATCCCTGGGGTGAATTTCCTTTATAGGTTCATAGGTTGGTACTAGGCTATCAGCCCTAGGGCCTATATATTTGTGAAGCCTAGCCTGCAAGAGGTTGTGACTTGGGTGAAAAATTCATGGGATAAAATCACTGACAGCTGTGTTGCCAATACATTACGAGCAGGCTACTTGGACAAGTAGTCCTCATTTAAGGAGAGGTCTATTGCTAGGCATGACAGATTAGGGCCAATGGTGTTACAGGAAATGGAGTTGCAAGAAATTCAGGCCAAAATTCAGGGGTTGGACACTTATGACAATGTTCCAGAAGAAGATGACATGACTGTATTTGAATAACTGTGAAAGCCAAGGTGCAGGTATTCTGAAGATGAAATGTTTGTTGCACTGTTTATGTAGAATTCTCACACAACTGTCAACCCATTATTAGAACTGTTGCCCAATAATAGAAAAGTATGAAATAATTGTCAATTTATGTACATGAATAAATGTCGATTTGTGTTCGTTAATAAATTTCGATTTTTGTACATGAATAAATGTCAATTTGTGTTGATTAATAAATGTCGATTTTTGTACATGAATAAATGAAGGTAGATTGTTGTACGGTGCGGGTAAATAAGGCATCCCCTGATAATAAGCCCTAATGCGTATTTCATCGGGGGAAAGAATATAAGACCCGGTCTTATTTCCGGGGAAATATGGTATTTATTACTTACCAGAAAACCCTCTGGAAGCTTACAGAGTATAAGTTTAAAGGGCTCACTAAGTTGCACCTTGAATGTAAAATGAAATGTTTCACAACTTCTGTGATTTTGTTTAAATTAAATTATCAATGGACCAGTTTCTTCTTTAAGAAAGCAATTGGTAGCACTAACCTACATTACCAGATTGAAAGTTAATCTTTTTATTTAAAAATAAAATAGCTTTGCTTGTTCATTTTCAAGTGAATATATTAAAAATACATGTGCATGCCAGTTGCTATTAAATGAATTCTACACCGAATTTGGGGGGGGTCGTCTTAGCTTCAGTCTTCAAACAGGGGTCACTATTTCCCTTTTCATTAAGGTGTCTGTTTCGTAAACTACTGAATGACCATACCAAAGAGATGGTAGAGTGCATTCAAAACAAGTCAGGACTTTCGCACAAAAAATGGAATATATAATTATTCGTTCACAAGCAGTTCACCTGATTCACAAAAGGATCAACAAATTTCATGCAGTCCTCTTAGAGTAAATGGTATAAAATACGTAAAGCAACAACTTGTGCTAAATATCATGTGGTTTAACATAAATGTGTACGTTAAAATGTAAATAGTCAAAACTCTATTCATTGATAGAAATGGCGAATGGTTTCCTTACCTTGCAAAGCAAAGGCAGTCTTGTTCAAAACTGAGTTTTCTTCCGCTAGGTCAGCAACTTCATTCTCCAGTTTAGTTACATTCTCTTTAAATCAGGAAAATAAATACCTTACCATAGTAAACAGAATAAAATGCTTTCTCTGGACCATTTTATGTTCATGTCTGTCTTGACCCCCCACACACACACACACACACACACACAAAACACTGGTACAAATCGAAAACACACTAATTTTAATAATGCAGTAGCAAAATGTTTCTGTTGTAGGACACATGTAAAGTTAACATACCTGCCTTGTACGTATATGTGTGTGTCTGTGTGTGTGAAAGTTAACATACCTGCCTGCCTTGTATGTATATGTGTTTCTGTGTGTACGCACTTATCCCAATGGAGGAGAGGGAAGAAACCATGGCACAAACCTGCTGAAGCATTACAGCATATAATGAATTTTTTTTTTTGCTTCAGTCTGGAAAAGCAATATATGCTACGTCCAAAGGCAGGTTTCATGTTGTGATTCTGCACCTCAATTTGAATTTAGCTAAAATAAATTTAAGTGGACTTCAAGACCTGTGTTCATTTAGAGGGCTTTGCCTCATGTACCCTCTTAACAAAAGTGATCAACTCCAAGGTTGCTGTACTTTAGTGAAAGAGGAATTTTAACTGCAGTGACCTCCTTTGTAAACAGTAATTGTCATACTTAGCAAGAAATGGCATCAGGGGTAGCATATAGTAAGCTGATGTCTCGTATTCCCCTACTTACCTGGCACCTCCTCAGTTTCAGGTTTATGTCAGTGCTTGGTCAGTCTGACTGATGTCCAGCTTATCAACTCATCTTCACAAAATAGCTAGCAACTGTAACTCGAAGTTTTATTTCCAAACAATTTGTTAATCCAAACAATTTGTCAATTTGTTTACATTAAGAGGGTTCGTGGTCTGCACTCTTGTGGGAGGAGAGGCTAGACTCTGCCCTTCTGAGCTGGGAATTTCTGGTTGAAGGCTTATAGTGCATGCATATCTGAATTTCTTCTTACTGAAATTGGTACACCTTGTTTGCTGTAACATAGACTAGATCCAGGCCTGCTGAATCTAGCTTTGTTTGTATAACTTGAGCACTAATCCAGGCATTATTTAAAGTATTCAGTTGTATTTATTACTGCTTGGTAGTAACTTGGTTAAAGTGTAGCTATCATTCTAAGTCTTTTGGATTAAGCACTTGGGCTTCAGACCAGTTGTTCTACAGTAGGAAGGTTTGTGGCATGCACTGTGGTGGCAGGACAGGTAGCTTACATCCTTCTAGGTTGGAAACTGCTGATTGAGAGCTCAGTGTCTGTTATTCTTAAAGTGTATTAGCTCTGGTTTAAGCACTTGGGCTTCAGGCCAGTTATTTTACATTAAGAAGGTTCGTGGTCTTTTTTGTGGTGGTGGAGAGGCTGGGACTGCTGCCCTCTGAGCTGGAAATTCTGGTTAAAGGTTTATAGTGCCTGAATATTTGAACTGTATCTTACTGAAATTGTAGCATAGACTAGATCCAGGCCTGCTGAATCTAGCTTTGTTTGTATGCTTGTTATTTCGATATCTGCATTGCTTACTGTACTTATTTCCTGAAAGAAAGTTACTGTTTGTCGTTTTGCATTTAAGTTACCTGTAACACATTGCACTTGTTACCTGGCACTTGTTCACTAAAGCAATTATAAGTCAGCACTAAAATTAACCCATTGGCCCTTGTTTTCAATTATAAAGGAATTCCCAATATTATTCGTCCAGCTGGTGAATATGGGAATCTTGAGGCAAACCCTCTCCTCCTCCCAACAAATTCCAACACATGTGAGAGATGCAACCATATAGCCAAACTAACTCAGTACTGGCATAACCAGTCAGGAGGAGAAGGAAACCACACTCACTACAATTCCAGTCTCACATAGACCTACCATGACAGCAAACCAAACACATAATCACACAAAAAGGCTCTAAATAAAGATCTGCCTAAGCAGCAGAGACCTCCAAAGCAGACACAAACAACACACCTGATACACTTGTAATAGGTGACTATCACCAGGCTGAACAAGGAGAAGGGTCCATGCTGGTGTGAATGACCTGAGATGTACCTCCTGGACTACATGAAACTCTCTGAGCATGTAGCCCAGGTAGCATCTTACCCTCACCAAGAATGATGCCACAATATGAAGACAAGATGATCAATTTCAACAATAGGCTTAAGTACTGGTGTCATTCAATGCCTGTCAGCTTGGGATGATACTTGCACCTGTCACCAGTGCCTTTTTAGGCAAGGCTCAAAAGACAAACCCACCTCCATAGGTAGCACAAGGGATAAGAAACTAAGAGTAATGCTACTCAATGCCAGAAGTCTAAACCTCAAGATGCACTCACTGAAACTCTCCTTAGCATGGAGAACATAGATATCTGTGCAGTAACAGAAACCTGGTTCAGGACGAGCACCCCAGCACTACCAGGTTATACCTCATACCATGCTTTTCAACCCCAAAACCTGGACCGAACCACAAAGGAGGGATATTCATCAAAGATACCCACACCTCCAGGTTGGTGGCAAAGCACGAAGCATCAGAGACCATCCATGTGCAACTAACAGTGGGTAAAACTGCCTTCCAGTTTATAGCCTGCTACAGACCACCCTCCCAAACACAGGAACCCCACGAGAACACTGGAAAATATGAAGGTCAACACCATTATATTAGCTACCCAAACATAGATTGGGAGCATTACTCTAGCTCCAACACCCTTGCCCAAAGGTTCCTAGAATTCATAAACTCAAATGCTATGGAACAACTTGTTACCACTCCCACAAGAGGGGAAAATATACTGGACCTGATCATCACCAACATGGGGACACTATGCTCCAGACCAGAAGTGTATCCCTCACTGGTAAGATCAGACCATAAACTGATCTCACTGGATATTCATATCCTGCCCAGAAAACCACAGTGAAAAACTTCTCTAAAGCAAATTTCACACTCCTCAAAACCGAGGTGGAATCCTTCAAAGCCTCCGGGCCTGTGGAAAATACAGCCCAGACCGCAGAATCCTTTATAAATGCATTCTATGAACACCTTCAGGAATGCATGGATCATGCAATCCCAAATAAAACCAAGACCCAATCCTCCAAAGGCAGACGACCTGTCTGGTGGACCCCAGCCATAAACAAACTATACAATAGAAGGAGGAAGCTACTACATGATAGAGCAAAATCCCAAAAAGGGAAGGCATCTCTGATCAGTATTAGCAAAAAATAAAATCATCAAAGGCCTGCTTTGAGAGAAAAATTGCACAGGACACTAAGGATAATCACAAGGCTTTCTTTAGTTATGTTAGGAACCTGGGTGGTAATTCCCAGATATGCTCAGAATTAGTCCAAAATGACAAAAAATACACTGATCCCACAGACATTGCCAACATCCTAGCTGACAGGTTCAGCGCAAACTTCTCCCCCCCTCCCCACCAAAAGGGCAAATATCTATCCCAGCAGAGTGCTGCCCCCCTGACATCTCAAATGCTCAGGTGGGAGCCACCCTCTCCAAAGCAAAAAAACACAGCATCAATGGGACCAGACGGTGTCCCAGGCTGCATCCTACATGGACTCCAAGAAGAGCTAAACCCAAACATAAAACTACTGTTCAGTCTCAGCCTTACTACAGGATATGTACCCAAAGAGTGGCGTACAGCAACAGTGGTCCCTCTCCACAAAGGTGGTGCCTCAACGGACCCTGGAAACTATCGCCCCATAAGCCTGACTAGCTTGGTCTGCAAAGCTATGGAAAGGATCATCATGGACCTCATAAATAAAGATATTGGGGACCTACAGACACTGGATCCTACCCAGTTCAGCTTTGTTAAGGGCAGATCCTGCCTCTTAAACCTGGTTGACTTCTTTGAAACAGTCACCAAGGCCATTGACGAAGGGAAGGTGGTCCACACAGCCTACCTGGACCTCGCAAAAGCCAATACCCCACTCGGGCATTATAGATAAGCTCACCAGCTTAAATATAAACCCCTATGACACTAGATGGGTTGCAAACTGGCTCAAGGACAGAACCCACATGGTTTGAATTGCTGGAGTCATGTCAGACTCCAAACCAGTTACAAGTGGCGTCCCACAAGGCTCAGACCTGGGACCTCTCTTGTTTGGTATATATTTCTCAGAGGTACAGGCCAACATGGAAGGACTGTGGCTGACCAAGTTCGCAGATGACTGCAAACTGATAATCAACTCTCCAGCCGACACAAGCATCCTCCAAAAGGGCCTCATAGAAACAGACAACTGGTGCCAGAGCCATGGCCTCAAGCTAAATGCCAAAAAGTGTATAGTCATCCCTTTGGCAAAACAAAGTGCCCACAAATTACCACATAGGTGGTAATCCATTAAGTACAGAAGAAGTAATTAGGGACCTGGGGACCCAAGTTGATAGCAATCTCTCATTTGACAACCACGTGGCCAAAGTGGTTAGAAAAACATTTTATATAGCCCACCTAATCATGAAGGGATTCACATCTAGATTAGGGGAGGTCATCGTGCCTCTTTACTCATCCCTCATCAGGCCCATAATCGAGTACAATGCCCTTTTGGGATGTACCTTACCAAACACCTGCAGCAACTGGAAAGACCCCAAAAGTACCTCACCAAGAGGATCAAAGGGCTCAAACAGATGCCATATGCTGCCTGGTTAAAGAAACTCCAGCTCTACTCAGTGGCATACCGCCTGCTCAGAGGTGACCTGTGCCTGACGTATAAGGCCATGTCCAACCCGGAATTAAGGGACATGCTGCACCTCAAAAATCCAAATCCCATCGGAGCTACGAGAGACTTGAACCTCAGCACTGAAATAAATAGGACATGCTGGAGGGACAGTTTCATAACCCAGAGGGTTCCTTCACTATGGAATAAAATCCCAGTCCAGGTTAGGCAGAGTCCCTGATTGACTCTCTTCAAGAGGAATCTTGATGAGTGGATGGGAGATCATAGGTTTACCCCAGGTATCACTTCTGTGTCACTGTTAGACAGAGGAAAAGGGCATAGCAAAATAAATTTAAAATGGGTGGAGAAAGCCAAACACATTCTGGCTAGGCTTATAAATGCCCTAGGGCAGATAGCCTAGTATGAACCTATGAACCTAATAATTTTGCCACACAATAAGAGAGAAAGATCAGGCCAGTACTGTAGCATAGAAAGATACAGCTCTAACTATGGCCCAGGTTTGATTAGCATCTCAAGCATCTGAGTGCCAGAAAGGAGGAACAGGTATTCGCATCCCAGGGAGGAGGGAGGGAAGATGCTTGTCTATGTCACGCACTTGGGGGAGGTGTGTGGTCCATAGATCATAGTAGCCTTTGGACATAAATAGGTGAGCTCGGGGGTAGTTCATAAAGAAAATAATCCTCAAGCTGAAGCAGTCATAGCAATACCACTCAGGACACCCTTATGGTCTGCATCCATCTCAGCCCAGAAATGGAGTTAATCTGGGACTAAGATGAAGGGCTGGTTGATTCAGTGATGGGCAGGGACAGTGGGGTACACATCATTAGAATGGAGACAAAAACAGGGCAAGATCATTTTGAAGTATTGGATATGATACAGGGAATCAGAAAATATTTATTTGATAAGGTCAATGTATTGTATGTAGAAATAAAATATTAATTTCCTTCATTGAACTGCAGTTTTTCTTTCTGAAATGCATGTTAACACACACACACACACACACACACACACACACACACACACACACACACACACACAAACATACATATTCCGTACTCGCAGAAATAATAAAAGCAAAGATACAACACATTTATAAATGAAAGGTGATTTCTTTTTCAGGTCGCAGAAAAAAAAAATACATTAACTTTAGAGAGAAATACAGTAGACAATGGACATAAGAAGGCATTCAAAATGTTGATGTCTTGCGTAATAACCTTACTAAAGTGGTAAACATTGTTAGTTCTGCCATAATAACTGTGTTAATGCATATTATTGAGTTAATAGTTTTAATTGCCAAAGGAGGAGTAGTGTACAAACAGTAGCTGTTGAATTGATACGTTTAAGTGATGTTAAGGAAACACAAGTGAGGCTTATTAAGGAAGAATCATTCAAATGTGAGGGAATAGGACAGAGCATATGGATGCAAATAAAATATTATGGAAAGAGGTGGAGATGGGGAAAGTGAGAGAGAGAGCGAGACGTATGATGAAAGACTGACAGAAAATAGAATAGAGGGTGTATGGGACCTGGCTAGGTTACTCATCATGTAGGATATGAAACTAAACTTCCGGTATAAGTAGTTTAATATTGTTATCAGCATAATGGTTGCAACGTTGAGCTCTGTCAGTCAAAAGTTAAGACAGAGTGTAGCCTGGAGTGGAGACAGTTATGAAGCTATTAATGTTTGCATCATCCTTCATTTTTATGCATACTGAGCCATTAAAACGTATGTGACCTTGACTATATTTAGCAGAAAATGCATGAGAAAGATGCTTTTATTTAACTATGTGCTAAAGGTATTGCAGATCTTAACAGATACACCTGAGTACTTGAGAATGCACTAGAAGGCTATTGTTTGAGTGGCAATGAAATTAAGGCGTTGAAGGATTTGAAAGATACTCGCCCATATATTCATCTTATAAACAGCTTGTTCTGATGAGACCATGATGATAGCAAGCTGTGCAGGCGAGACCAGACTTCCTTATCCCAAACAACAGTCCCCACGTTATCCTGAGGAATCTCCAGGTTTTTCCAGCAAGCATTTCTGAGGTCATCCTTAGCATCTCCTTCCAGTAGTCTGGACCTGGCATCTCTCGTGTCAGAGGTACCCACAATCCTGTCTTGGTGCCTATAGCACCTCAGCTACTCATCTCAGACTAGAAAAACAGTGACTGTATTTTAGGAACTTGCTTGATTTCAGAGTTTCTTATTCTGTTATGTAGAGTAACTCTGTAATTTTTAAAAGGGGCAATAATATCAAAAATATTTTAGAGAGGAGTACCTTACATGCAGTGAGATACCCCAGCATATACAAGTGTGGTATTGTACACAGTGTAAATTTATTGTAGAAGGATCATCATTCTACATAAGAAACATAAATTATCATATAGAGAAGAAATGCAATTGTAATTCTAAGACGATAATTTATTTAGCACAGTGTCAGCTATGTCCTGCTTATTACATCTGAAAGACCGAACGTAAATTAAGAGATAGGGTATATGGACGTATTTACAGCATTAATAGAGGGAAACTAGAAAATGCCTTGGCAGGACACATTTTAGAACACCCAAATCATAGTTTTAAGTTTAGAGTGATAGGTCAGTTAACTATGGATAACCGAGGTGGTCCTTACACACTACTATTGGAAAGACTTGAGCTGTTAATGGCAACTACGGTTAGAATCCTGTCAACATCCAGGACTAAACGAAATTTGTTCAATTTTATGTGCGCACAAACTTCTAAGTCTCAGGAGATAGTGAACATTTGTACATTTTTTTATATGTTGTATGTCTTGTTAGTATCACTGACACTGTTATTATTCTTCATTTATTGTTTGCAATGGGACTTTGTTTTAACCACGATAGTTAAGGGGTTCATTTTTTAACCTAATTATTTTTAATGAGGAAAGAAAGGTGTCATTGGTCAACCTTATGTCATATGACAAGGGAAATGTGTATTTTAATTTAGTCTGAAGTGTCTGATTTTATCTAAAGACGTTTTGCGAATCAACAAGATGAAAAGCGCTTTATATTACGAATGAACAGTGGTGCGAACTGTTTCCTCTGGTTGCTGTTTGTTCTACGTGTGGATTGACCAGTCTATACTTAGTGCCCCATTTGGCATATACCTCACTAGAC
This sequence comes from Protopterus annectens, assembly GCF_019279795.1. Classification (NCBI taxonomy): domain Eukaryota; kingdom Metazoa; phylum Chordata; order Ceratodontiformes; family Protopteridae; genus Protopterus; species Protopterus annectens. Next base: position 98,885,055 of record NC_056747.1, read on the forward strand.
ACCTGCAACAACTGAAGAGGCTGCAAAATTACCTCACAAAGAGGATTCTAGGCCTTAAACACTTGTCCTGTATGGACAGACTCAAAAAACTCCAGCTATTCTCTGTCTCATGTCGCCTACTTAGAGGCGATCTCTGCTTTACTTACAAAGACATGTCTGACCCAGCTATGTTAGAAATGCTACATCTAAAGAAATCCCAATCCCTCTGCACCACATGCTCCAGAGACCTCGGCCTCATTACCACAATCAACAGAACATGCTAGAGGGACAGGTTCATAACCCAGAGACTGCCCATTATTTGGAATAGACTTAACCATACATGTCAGACAGAGCACCTCACTGACCTTCTTCAAGAGAAATCTTGATGAGTGGATGGGAAATAGAAAATTCACCCTGGGGATAACTCCAGTGGCTCTACTTGACAGAGGCACTGGGAACTAAGGTCAGGTGGCACAATGCCAGGGTAATCCTATGGGCTAGGCTTGTAAAGGCTCCAGGGCCATTGGCGTAGTACACACCTATGAACCTATGTGGGAATTGCACTATAAGAATGATGATGATGATGATAAACTCTGGTTAAACATTGTTACACCTGTCAGCTGGGCACTGGCCTGGTTTCCTTTACTTTTATTTGTGAATCAAACTTTGTGACATTTAAAATCTTTAATTAAGGTGGTGGCTCTACCCTGTCATATAGATAGCTCATAGCGCTGGTAACAGCAATGTTATTAAAAAATGCTCAGAATGCTGATTATGACTACTGGAATATATTTCATTACTCTGCATAAATTATTACAGCAGTGTTTAAAGGAGGTTCTATATTATACTAGCTTTAATTTCAGAAGGTTTACAGATACTCGTGAATGAAATGAACATTTGTAATAGATTGAAGAACTTTTAGATTTTTCACAGTAGAAATTCCAAAATAGTGCTTTATACAGCATGCTCCTGTGAGACCAGTGTTTTTGCAGCAAGGTAAAGCAGAGTTCTTCTAAAAATAATTGTCATTTTATACTGGGGAAAATGGGAAAAAATCAGAACTGTTTTAGGAACAACATATATTTCCTGAATACCTTTGACTTGAATCTTTTTATTTTAAGAAGGGATACAGTTTTAAGTGCAATAATTCCACATGAGGAAGGATGTGAAGCTATGCTGCTTTTATGATCCAAATATTTAAAATTAACCAATAAAATTGACTGATTAAGAATAAATAATGGACTTTCATTAGCAGTGACATGCCATATATTATATATTAACTACCAGTTGTGCAATAATGGGGGTAAGATGGTAGGAACATTTAATGGGTATATACAACAACTTACGAATTTAAAATGGTAATGTAATATAAATAATGATTTTCATTTGGGTAAGTCTTAGCAGTCACTATTAGGGGCTTAGAAATTGCCCTAGGGAATCGGCAAACCTCACTGGAATGCTTAGTGTTCATACGGCTGAATTAATATACTTTGTCAGCCTGATAAAATTTAGATTAAAATCTGAGTATTGTGACTATAATCTTTTGATGTAGCTGATATTTTATTTTCTCCGGCCAATCATGTCTCTCAGAAAAGAGATTTACAGTGGAAAAGTACAACTATAAGATAGCTAACTTCTAACTGCATTTTTCACTCTAGTTCTGTTTTTCTAAGTTGTGGTTAGCAAGTGGGAAAAAAAACAAAACAGATCGCTAAAAGAAACGCAAGTAACTGCAGCAGCAGCATTTACTAATGTCTGTGTGCCTCTGTATCTCATGTGCATGCTCATCCATGGAAGGAGTTACAGTGGTTTTCACTGTGTATGTCTGACAACAGTGAGCTGAAATATATTACTGTGCCATATATATATATATATATATATATATATATATATATATATATATATAGAGAGAGAGAGTATGTAGTCTGTGTGTGTGTTTATATGCTCCTGTGGTAGTTGTAATGATTTGCACAGTATGTGTCTGACAGCAATGAGTTAAAATGTGTTACTGTGGTTCTGTGTTATGTATGCATTTATTTCATCACAGACATCTAAGGCGGCTGCATGCACATTTCTTTGTATACATATGTCTGTGTGTCTGCATCCATTTGCATGTGTGTATCCAAGTTTCTGTACTATGTGACAGGTTGTGATTCTGCATTTATCTGCGTGTGTGTACAAATTATTAGTTACAAAATGATCATTTTAGATGTAAAAATACTACTCCAAACATCAATTACATGCACTAAACCAACTTTAAAATGTTAAGTAGAGAAACTATTTCAAACGTGTGTGCATGTAAAGTAAAATAAAATAATTACAAAAAAGTAACTGTTAGCCATTGCATCAAATGCAATAGAGCTATTCAGTGGTACACATTATAGGGAAATAAGACCTTCCTGGAGTGAGGAGGCCTCCTGCCTGTGGAGTTCAGCCTTTCAACATCTCTGAGTAGCCAACATCTCTGAGTGGCCTAAGGGCTTTGGCCAACTAAGTCTGAGATGACTGCAGGCTAGGAGCAGTTATTGAATCCCCAAATGACTTGCCCATCATGCAGGAAGGCTTGTCCCAGACAATAACTTCTGCCAGAATCATGAATTGAAACTAAACTCTAAGAAATACATTATTGTATCCTTTGGGAAGTCATCTACTCCAGGAAACTGCCAAATTGGCAATGCCTCCTGATAACTGACCCATTTGTTTGGCATTTGGAAACTTGTGTGTACAGTGACTTAACTTTTGACCAACATGTGCCCAGAGACATAAGAAAGTCTTTCTATATTGCACAGCTTATAGACAAATTGTGACTAGGTCTAGAGATGTTATTGTCCCCCTTTGCAAAGCCCTCATTAGGTCAATCATTTTATATAATGCCCACTTTGGCATGTTTCTTTCCAGACCCATGCAACAACTTACTAAAAGGATACAAGTCATAAACAGTATGTCTTGCAAGGACCACCTCAAAGATTTATCACTATACTCAGTATCCTACAGAGTGCTTAGAGGTGATGTCTCTGGCATACAAACACAGATGGACCTACTGAATATCAACAAGTCAAATGGAATCAGAAATACTCAGTCTAGGTATCTAAACTGAATGTTGTAGAGAGATGGATATATATATATATATATATATATATATATATATATATATATATATATATATATATATATATATATATCCAAAACAGACTATCCATTCAAATAAAACAAAGCTCATCCCTGTCCATATTCAAATTCAACTTGGATCTAAGGATAGGTAATAGAAAATGTACTCCAGGATTACCCCTCGTGCAACTAATGGAGAGAGGCAGTTTCTAAATGCTGCATCCCTTACACGGGTCCCCACAAATTATCTACATTGTGATCACATTTATTCTCACTAGGGCTAATATACAATTATCAGCATTGGGATAGGTAAGACCAATCAGGAAATGTTAATTCAAGCACCAAAATGGAAATTGGCCAAGCTTAAAATGTCTTCCAAGTGAGCCTATGTTGTGGTAGTAAATAGTTTTAAAAAATAGCCCTTTTTAGATTACTAAGTGCCCCTGTCACACTCTGGCCCTCCCAGTCTTCAACAGCTTCTGGCGCCTCTGGCCAGAGGGTTGAAATTATACATCAATTATATGCTGACTCATCTCCATCAAACAGATTTTTTTGCAACATTGCCTCGGTATCCTACACACATTCTCCAGTCTCAATATCTGCTGTCTCCTCCATTTCTTTCACCATTCTATCTGGCTCCCTGTTTCTCCAGGCCACCTCTGCACCTGATGCAGAAACAGGAAGTGCTCCTCCAAAATAGCTCCCACTTGCAACAATGATGAGTATGGGGAAGTTCCACTATGCCCTGGCTAAATTTCCCCTAGTAGTTAGTCTAAATACCAGTGTTGGTCTCCTGTGAAAAATGGCTCTAGTCTAATGGGACTAAACCAGTCAATGAAGGATAAATAAAGAAAAATAAATACTTACAGGGCAGTCATATCTGGAATCAGATCATGAAAATGCCAGCTGCTATGCCATTCATATATCTTTTTTCTATTCCTGCTTTACTCTTTTCAGGGTCACAAGGAAACCAGAGCCCATCCTACAAAGCAGCAAGCTTAAGGTGTGGAACTAGTCTTGGATAGAATATCATTCCATCACCATGTGTCCACAGACACAGATGTTAGTGTATGTGCACACACTAAAACACAACCCATGGTTATGTATGAATCAAGCCAGATGACTTTATTGGCAAGTCTTTGGGATGCAGTTGGTAGTCAAAGCTCACAGGAAAGTGAAAGCTTTTCCTAACTGAAGAGAGAGAAACTCCACAGGTAATGCCTCTCACTTAGGAACTAAACCAAAGAACCAAGTATGGTGACGCAGTGGTGCTAACCACCTAGCCATTTTGCCATTGAGTAATGTGACAGCACTATATCACAGCAATTTTGCTCCCTGAAACATGTCATATTAGTGTGATACATTTTTGATATGAAGCAGTAAACTTTGGTGATTGCTTTTTATTTTCCTTCAGTAAGATGATTTCCTGTTCCGGATGTCTTGGATATATGAGGACAACTAGTTTATATCAAAAGAAAGCACTTTTTTGTTTTAAACTGAAAGCATCACTTTCTTTTTACCTCTTTGTAATCAAATGGTGTGTAATTCCACAAACATGAAGGTGGCTCTGTATTTGCCTTGTTATAATGTAAGTACGTTCTATCACAAAATGCACAATATTGTACATAGTATGTAAGTATACTTTCTAGCTTGTAAGTGTCCTTTCCAATGGGCTTGTACTGTTTATCTCGTATCTGATGTCATTGATTTTGCTATTGTGCATATAGTTTCCATTTAAGTTGCTTATTTACACTGTATTGTAAGTGATTTTGGCTTTATTCTACAATGTACTTTGTGTGCTTTGTATTATATATGTCTCAATTGTTTCTGCTTTAGCACCTGGATCATGACTGAAAATAGTCATTGGACCAACTCACTGACTCATTTAACAAAAACATACAATGAAATAAATAGAATGCTAAGCCACCCACTAGTAAAACATAACAAGCTTACTGTTTGCAAGATAAAAATGAGCTAGAATTGCCTTGTAAAGTACATAATATAGAAACAGTTCAGAAATAAAAATCCAAGATAGTCATTTAATGCTTATTTATTCAGTTTTTTATTTTTAAATCAAGCATATGAATATTCAATTGAAACAACTATAGTAGTACACAAAAATTCTTCAGTGACAACACTAAACCAGTAGGTTTTAATTGCCCGAAAGGGAACCGATACTTTTAATTTATATAAGTAGGGTTGCATGTTTTTTTAACAAGGAATTTCTATAAGTCCTGTCATGTTGGAACATAGACCAACACTGATTAAATTAGTGTAGCGACTGTTGCCTTTTTGGTATGGGTTGGCTTAGAGTTGGATGTGACAGTCAAAATGTTAAGACTTTCTTACCTTGTCTGATCTGCAGTTAAAGCTTATTTTTACATTTTGTGCAGAATAGTTGGTACGGATGTGTTTTAAGACTTCCTCTACAGCTGTACGGTCATGGAGTTGGAATATTTAAGTAGGATTGTTTGAGATTACATCTCTTGTATAAGCATACAGTAGCTATTTTTCCCCTTACAAAAAATTGTTAGTCTTATTTTGACTATAATGGTTTTGTTTATTGAATTTAGTTTTTATTTGTTTTTCTCAGTACTGATAAATTTACTGGTTTGGATTAAAGGTGTTTGAAACAAATTGCAAACAAAGAATTGTTGGAAAAGAAATTAGTCTTAGTCATAGATGTCCTACAAAGTAAGTTCACATAACCCAAAAGAGGTTTTGATTTACTACTGGAGTAGGGATTAATATTTTAGAAGTCACCACTGAAGCTTTCTGTTCTCTTTGCATTAGTTGGTAACAGATTGTGACATCACTATTATAGTATACAAGGATTCTAAAAACACTGGTGGTGCAACATTTCGATCTCAACTTCATTTGACATCATTATTCTGACAAATATACTGGGACACAGGAATCTTTAGTATAGTAAACTACTTTGGCACAGCCGAGTTCTGATAGCTCCTTATGGAAACTGTGTAAACAACGTGCTACAACAGTATTCTGATATCACTTTTGTGGAACAGTATTTATAAAACATTACTGCAGAATGGCAGTACTGTAGCTTCAATAATGTGGCATAATAGTATTCTAATATGCTGCACACGACCATTTATAAACAAAGGAAAATACTGTTGTGATGCAGCAACATTCCATCATCACTATTATGCTACAATACTATTCTGACATCACTACTAATGTACTGTAGCATTCTGAAATCACTGTTGTGATACTGTAGAATTCTGACATCACTATTATGCTGCAACAACATTCTGACATCACTACTATGATATAGCAGCATTCTGGGATGTTTACTCTGGAGCAGCATCACAAGTGTGGTACAGCATCTTTCTAATGGAATTAATCTGTCAGCACTACATTTTTGTAACCTTTTGATAGTGTGGCATTATAAATAGCCTTCTGTAATATATTGTAGCAGCAAGCTTTGTACATCACTGATGTGATACAATAGCTCAGTCCGTCACCAGTGCTGCCATAGTTATTCTTTTTTTTTTATACATTTTTTAAATGGAGTAGGATATCTGCATAGCCCATTTTCAGGTGTAGCCCCAGTGTAGATTTTTACACCATATATAGGGATGAAGAGGAGAACATGCAATGGCAATTACATACGATATATGATAAGTCTGGTAAGATAGCAGCAACAGCATATGATAATTAAAACACTATGCAATAGTGTCACATTACAGTTTTTACATAGTTCAGTTGACCAACCCTATAATACTGAGGTGGAATTATAGCAAAATGTAACTTTATAATATCTAGTAGGTATGTACAAAATAGTTGTAGGAAGTTGATGTGTGTTTTGGGGGTTCATTAATACAACCTTTTTTGGAGTAATTTATACTTGACTTGTTTAAAGGGAAAATTCTATATTTTTTCCCTAAAGGTGGGGTAGGCAAGGTCACTTATTTGTTTGGAAATGCATTTCCAGATGTTGGGGACAAAGAAAGTGCATGTTCTGTGTTTAATTTTAGGTAGGTCATTAGGAGATTGGGGGTGTAGGTAAAAAGAGATTTATGGCTGTATGATGGATCCCAGGAGGAGTGTGAATCATTCTGGAACAAGCAGCCATTTTGTTTTACATAGGGTAAAAATAAATAAAATCAGTTGACCTGCACCATATAAATCATGTACAGATAGGGTTCCATTAGTCTGTGAAGAAAAGAAAAGGTATTTTTCTTTCTCTGTGATATTGAATTCAGGGCTGGCAATATATAATAGTGACTGATGTGGAAGGTGTCATTCACCTGCAGACTGTGGGTGGCTTGCCACTCAACCCCCATGAAAACTAAAGAAACTGGTATTCTGTCTTCAGTGCTACACACAAATGCGTGTAAGAAACATGTGATTAAGCTCATACATCTGAAGATTTGTTTAAGCAAGGTGACACAGGCTGGACCTTAATCTCTGGCACAATGCACAACGGCAGCTGTGAAAGATTAGAATCAAAAAAGGCAAGATATTCAGCAAAATGGAATATATGACTACTGATCTGCAAATTCTTTGATGCCCTCATCAGCTCCAACAGGATACATTTGACATAGACAAACTTTGAAAATAAGTCAAAGCTTTCCTTTTCTGAGTAGTGCATAACTTTCCACACCATGGATTTTACTTGAGTCCCCTGTATTATTTCGTCTAACTCTGAGATTCCTGTACACTGGGGAAAGTGAAGTCTGTAACTCTGGCATATTATGTATGCTTCTCCAACAAGGTAGTATTTGCACCATACAGTCATTGCTTAAGTGTCTGAGAATGGACAGAATCTCATCCAAGCAAATGGCCTATTAATTTAATGAAAAGATGGCAACTTCCATTATGAACAAGTGCTGAATACGACTATTACCCTTTTCTCTGTACAATAACCTTTTGGGTGGAAACCTGAAAATGAGTCTCATAATGAATGTTATTTATCTGGAGTCCAAATGTGTCAATTCACAGAGTGTTTCAAACTAGCCTGCATTGGGGATGTTCTTACTTAATACAAACTGAAAATGGTAAAAAGTAGACCTGAACTGATAGCAAAGTTCAAGTAATTATCTCAGGGTAATTTCTGTGGAATATAAGCAGAAGCTGATTGTTGGCAGTGTATTGGGTCTCATGCAGTTTCATGTGAATGATATACATGCATATAAGCCTTTGTGCACTCATGCTGTTGGAAAATGTTTTCCTTACCTTGCAAAGCAGAGGCAGTCTTGTTCAAAATTAAGTTTTCATCTAAAAGTTCAGCAACTTCATTCTCTAGTTTTGTCACATTCTCTTTAAATCAGGAAAATAAATATTTTATCATTTCAAATAGCATGAACATGAAATTGTCCAGTAGAAACATTTCATTCTGTCTCACCCATATGCACACACACACAAACACAACACGCTGTTTTTCTCACTTGTTTGTTGATGCATACTAAGGGAACCAAACACGTTTTAACCATAAATCTCATTTGGAATTTTATTAATATGGCAACAAAGTCTGCGTTTGTGTGTGAAAACTGACACACTTGTATCTGATACAGAGTGCACAAACAACAAAGTGATAAGCCTCAAGGTGGTAAAAAAAGACAAAATGAAAGTAGATTTTCAGTGCTGCATTCATCGAGGACTTTGCCCCTGTTTTCATTAAGTTTGAAGTTGCTGTATCCTGGGAAAACAGAAATTCCTTCTGATATGACCTCATTCAGAAAATTTCTCACACTTGACAAGAGTTAAAAATACATTGGTTGCACACTATGAATACTATACACTCCCATAGTGCCTTTTCAGGCAACACCAACCTATTAAATGTACTACCATAAAGATAAAGCAAAGGACAATATGAAGGCATTGGCTAATCAATGCTAGGAGCCTAAACAAGATTGACATCTGTACAGTGACTGAGATATACTTTAAAATAGTGGAGAGCACTCTGGCTGTGCAGGGGTATAATGCCTTTCATATGTTTAGACCAGCTACTGCACAGGAAGGGAAGTAAAGGTCATTGTATCTCAGTTTTCATCCAGAAGAGACCAGCATCAAGGCTGATAAAGCAGCAGAGGTTCTTCATGTCCAAATCACCATCAAAAATGTCCTGTGCTATATATTAGCTACCTATAGAAACTCCCTCCATGACCCCAGCAAGCCACAACACCTATATAAGGAAATGGAATCACTCAGTATTAAACCCAGCACCATTTTCCTTTGTGATGTAAATTATCCAACTTTATACTGGGAAACCTATGCTACCACCACCAGTGCACAAGTACAGAGATTCCTGGACTTTATCAACACAAATACACTGGAACAATTAGTCTGAATACCCACTAGAGGAAACAAAATCTTGGCTCTTGTCCTTATATAAGAGCATCTTGCATGTTCCCTTGCATATCTTTGTCGCTTGTTAAGTCTGACCTTAAAGCCATTTCCTTTGAAATAAAAAATGAAAGCAGAGACCTGTTCTACCCAAGGTACCTTCAAAAATTTCTCCAAGACAAGCTAACTACTCCTATGAGATGCATGGACTATGAGATGCATGGACTAGTTTCATATTCTTATCAAACCTAGTTAACACCATAGAATATTCTGAAATGTATACCACCATACTGTGTCAGCATGTTAAACAGCTGCAAAGAAGCAGCTGTACCCTGTAAGAAAAAGCCCAGGGCAAACTCCAGAAACAACCCCCCAGAGTGAAATCATAGTATCAACGAACTTTACAATAAATGAGAATTTTGACCAAAATTAAGAAGCGTAGTTCCAAGAATTAAAGAGCCCTCATCACTGAAATAAGCAAATAACTTAGGAGCTTAATAAAAATCCTCACCCAAGCCAGACAATCATAAGGCCTTTTTTAGTTATCTCAGAAGCACAACACAGCAATGTGCTGAGCTGATTGTGAGCAATCTTACCTACACAGAGGCTTAAGATATAGCTGATAAATTTAACTCAAACTTTACCACTGTTTCCCGTTGATATATCTCATAGAATAGACCTCACACTGACTCACCTCCAACTATCACACAAAACCAAGTCCTAAAAGCACTATCAAAAGCTAAAAATCTACATGGATGGGCCCTGACAATATCCCTGGATGCATCTAAGTACGATTTATCAACTTCCCTACCTAGTGAATGGAGAATGGCTACAGTAATTCCCCTGCTTGAGGGAGGACCTTCCACACACCAAGACGATTACAAACCCATAGGTCTGACCAGCCACATATAAAAGGGCATGAAAAAACATATTATGGAACTAATCAGTAAGGACAGATGGCATCACCAAATGCTGGACACATCTCCATTTGAATTTAGACTAATCAATAAGAACAGCATCAATCTCCAAATATGGGACAAATCTCAGTTTGAATTCATCAAGGGCAGTTCATGCTTATACAAACTGAACTTTTTTGAAAAGGTCTTAACTTTGAATAAGCCAGTACATCACCTGCTGGATTGCCATCTGGCTCACAGAAAGGACATATGAGCACTTTCAGACATCCATCAGTCCCCCATGATGTGTCCTGAACTTATCTTTTTCCCCATTATACCAGCTTTGTACAGAATGGTGATATGGTTGAGAGCCATCTGGAGTGGCCATCATCATGACTGCCATGAATGCTTTTTACTCCACACTGCCCTTTCTCTTACTGTCACTGATTTTCTGAAAGATGGTGGGGAACCACTAACCTAGAAGTCTGTGAGTCAGACAAGGGCCACCACTATCTAAAAGAAGACCCTGATTAGCTCTAACCCAGTGAATTACATGGCCTCCCTCCTCTGATCTCGAGAAGATTAAGTCCTATACAGTGTGTTTTTTGACAGCTTAATCCATCCCTCAGTAATGTGTGATATTTCCACCTCACTCCACCGCCTCTGTTACCTGTTTGTGATATTTCTGCAGTGCTACCTTAATCCACCCCTCAGCTGCCTGTCTAACATATTTCCAAAGTATTACCTTAAACCACCCCCCAGCTAACTGTCTGTCATATTGCCACAGTACTACCTTACTCTACCCCTTCAGCTTCCTGATGTCTGTGATATTTCATTAGTACTACCTTAATCCACCCCTAGGCTACCTGATGTCTGTGATATTTCATTAGTACTACCTTAATCCACCCCTAGGCTACCTGATGTCTGTGATATTTCATTAGTACTACCTTAATCCACCCCTAGGCTACCTGATGTCTGTGATATTTCATTAGTACTACCTTAATCCACCCCTAGGCTACCTGATGTTTGTGGTATTTTTGCAGTACTACCTTAATCCACCTCCTTCTGCTACCTGATGTTTATTAACTCCACAGTACTACCTTATTCTAACCCCTCGGCTGTCTGTCTGTGATATTTCTAAACCACTACCTAAATCCACCCCCTGCTACCAGATGTCTGCATAAATCTGCAGCACTGCCTTAATCCCCCACTACCTGATATCTGTGATCTGCACAGCACCACTTTACTTCACCCCCTCAGCTATGTGATATCTGTGATATTTCCACAGTTCTACCTTAATCCACCCACTCTGCTACCTGATGTCTGTAATATTTCCACAGTAATGCCTTACTCCACCTGCTTGGCTACTTTCTGTGATATTTCCACAGTGCTATCTTATTCCACTCCCTCAGATGTTTGTGCTATTTCATTAGTACTACCTTTATCCACCCCCTCTTGTACCTGATGTTTGTGATATTTCCACAGTACTACCTTAATCCACCCCTTGGCTACCTGCCTTCTGTGATTTTTCTGCAATACTACTTTACTCCAGCCTCTCAGCAATCTGATGTCTGTGATAACTCCACAGTACTACCTTAACCCACCCCCTTAGCTGCCTGATTTCTGTGATATTCTGACATTACTACCTTGATGACTTTTTTTTTTGCCCCAACATTTGAATTATGAATATGATATACTCCTTGTCACTGTCAACACTTGTATTGAAATGAATAGGAGATGGTGCCAAAGTTCACATTCTCATTCCATGTTCATGATTCATGAACTTCTGGGGAACATAGGTGCTGGCATCATTAAAAATATCCAGATCATTTTTAAGTCAGAACTGGAAGGCTTTTCCACAGCATTGGAACTTATGTACTTAAGCCCTCTTGGAGAGAGCATGCGTACATAATGCTGAATTTAGTATTGAGAGACTTTAAAAAAGTATTTATTATACTTGTGTAATGATGTTTTAAGTTTATCAAAAGTGTATGATGATTGAGGTTTATGGACTGGGGCATGGGACTGCAATGTGATACTGAAACCAGAACATGATGGCATAATACATATTACAAGTATTAAAAAATAAAATCCACTCTGTCGAACCACTACTCCACTAAATTACATGCAGTCAAGCAAGAATTCCAGACCATAAAGACTCTCAATATGACCTTTATTGAAATAACAAATGAGCGCTTTCTTCCAGCTTAACTGGACTTCTTCAGATTCAAATGAGCATTAATTAATTCCGTTCTTATATACACTTGACTACAGGAAATTAATTAAAATAAAGCAGGAAATGATGCAAAAATCAATAAAAATACTTGTTTGTCATAAATTTCATATATACTAAATATAAAAAAGTATTAATAAAAGATGTAAAGTTAAATATATATATGCTCAGCTAAATAAATATGGAATGATAAAATATCTGTATAAAAATGTATGTATATTAAATACTTCAATAGTGCATACCTTATTATATAAAAAGTACATAAACATAAAAAAATAAAATATATATACATAAAAACCGAAACAATCAAGTCCTGGATTTTAAAATAGGTTTCAAGGAGATGTATTAATTTATTCCTGAGGGTTAACTGCATTTAACTTCAATTGCCATTTTACTTCTTTTTCCTCAAGCAAAAGTTTGATGTCACCACCCCTTGGATTATAGGGTACTTTATCCAGTATAGCAAAAGGAAAAGTGTGGTTAGAATTATTTGATGACATATGTCTGAACAAGGCATTATTTACATTTTAACTTTTTATATTATATTTGTGCTCGTAAATTCTATTCTTCAAAAGCCTGTCCATCTTCCCAACATAAAAAGCTGGGCAGATAGCCACATACACCACACTTTTTATATTACAATTCCCTGACTGGAACTCAATCTTGTTTTTACACTCATTTTCTAAATGTATGTACTTCCCCTTATATATATATATATATATATATATATATATATATATATATATATATAAACATTGACTGCAAGCTCTGCATTTTGTAGTTCCTTTAACTACATTGCTTTTCCTTTCCTTACAGTTATTTTCCAACTGGTGTTTTATATTCCTCCCAGTCTTGTATGCAAAACTTGGTTGGTGTCCTAAATAATTATAAATATCAGTGTCCCCACTTAGAATATTCCAATTCATACATATAATTTCCTTAGTAGTGGATGAACAAGGGCTGTATTTTAGAACCATAGCTCTGGAGTAATTAGAATTGTTTTTATTGTTATTGTTATCTTCTTTATAAACAAATTCTTCCCCCAACAATGGTTTATATAATACCCCCCCCAACTGAGATAATACATAGTCCACTGTTTCATCAATTAATTGGGCAGGGTATCCTCTTTGCAAAAGATATTCCCTATCAGCCTAAGTTTATCAACAACATCTTCTTGATGGGATGTCATTCTTGCTGCCCGTGTGCACTGTCCTTTCAAAATGCTTTTTTTCTGTGAAAAAGGATAGCAGCTATTAAATTCCAAATATGAATTGCTGAATGTGGGCTTACGATATATATTAGATTTAAAACCTAGGGGTGTATGTGAAACATAAGTATCCAAAAAAGGCAAACCAAATTTGTTAAATGTATACATAAACTTAAAATATGGACAAATATTATTTAAATAATCTACAAATTGATGTATAACATCTTTATCTCCTTTCCATAAAATAAAAACTTCATCCAGGGAATGCACGTATAATGTAAAATACTTCTTAAAATCACTGTCAAATACATATCTATTCTCTCATTCTGTGAGCACAAGGTTAGCAAAAATGGGGGCACAATAGCTACAACCTTAATTTGTCTAAAATATTCCCCCTCGAAATAAATAAAATTATTTTCTAAAACTATACTCATCAATTCCAATAGTAAGAGAATCTTATCATTATTAAGATTGGAATATCTTACCATAGATGTGTGAAATAAATCTAAACCCTCTTCCTTGGGTATGGAATTAAAGAGGTCTACCACATCTATACTCAGAAAGATCAACTCACTGTCCCATAGATCATGCTTCAATCTACTCAAAAAGTCCCATGAGTCTGAGTAAATGGGGAATATTTTTATATACATGCTTTAACCAATTGTCAATCACGACCCCTATAGGGTAAGTTTTGACTTACTTCCTGACGCAATGAGTCAGAGAGGTGGGTGCAAGTAATCCTTGTGCACCTTGGGTACTCCAAATACAGCAGCTAGTAAGGGGGAATCAACTTTAACAAAATCATATACATCCTTTAAAAATCTCTGGTCAAGTAAAAATTCTTCTAGCTATGAATCAATTTGTCTGTGGCCTCATAGATGTCAGAAGTATTTAATATATCATCTTTTCTATATAGTTAATCTGATCAAATAGCACAATTCCCCCTCCTTTGTCCAGCTTCATAACTCTCATTGTTTTGTCCCAACAAAGCTCCAAAAATAATTTCCATTCAGTTTTACTAAGATTGTATTCCTTTCTCTTATTGTTGGATGTATTAACATAAGTTCTGTAAATGTCTTCTGTTAATTTCTCAAGTGTAACTAAAACTGGTTGTAGGGAGATTTAAATGTGCTCTTTTTCTTTAAATTGATGTCCTCTTGATTCTGATATTTAACTTCGAAATATAAGGCTAAATTAAGTTTCCTAATAAACAACTTGACTTCCAATAATGTGTCAATAAGGTCTAATTCAAAAGTAGGCTCAAATTTCATCCATTTAAGGAACAGAGAAAAGTGTTCCATAGTCACCCTACTATCTGTGTAATTAAATATCTTAACATTTTTACAAACATAGGTGACTTCATTAACTTTAACTATCTATATTGCTGATTCGGGTGGGGTGGCATGTAAAATTTATCTTTGTACCAAATGTTTTGCCCCCTCTGTCCCAAATCCCACTTGTTTCCCCATGAATTCTTCTTTTGGCCCTTCCAAAATTTTTTTCCAGAGTATTGTTTTCCATCTCTCTGGTATCCATTGTCATCCCCCCTATAGTTCTGATTACCACCTCTAAATTGATTTCTAAATTTGTGGGATGTGTCATTAGTGTGTGTTTGTTTGATCTTTTTCCAAATGTATGCACTTTTTTCTTTGTACTGTTTAATGTCCCTAGATATTTTTCTCTCCTTCCTTTTAAAAATAGCTGCAGCATTTTTATTAACTATATTAAATTGTTTGTTATAAAAATCTTTCCAACTTTCAAAAACTAAATCCTGTGTAATTTCCTCATTAAGTTGTTCATCTTCTATAATAAGTCTACTTATTTTTGCATTGTTGTGCTTAGATAACAAACGCTTGTAATTAAATCCAAACTCATCAAATAACAAATTAAAATCCAGCATGACTTCATCAGTAAACTCTATCACCATGGGTACCTTAAAAACCTTAATACCTTGAGGCAAAATTATTTCTCAAGGTAAGCGTTATCAATCTGCATGCATTTAATGGAGCCCATTTTTTTCTCCATTACCAGTATTTTATCTTTAAGAGAAGCAAACATGACAGGACAGTCATCTACGACATAAACATTCTTGTTAGTCAAGTCATTAATGTCCCCAAAATGAAACGCTGATTTCAAAAAGTTCTCAACACTAGTTCCAGGTTTAACATGTGGATTCTCAACAGGATGTGTAGCAATAATGTTAGCGTTCATACCTGTCGAGGCTTGAATATGGCTGTGGCTGTCCACAACACTAGTATAAGTCCGCTGGGGTACTGGGCATTTAGGTTTTGCCACACAACGAAGATGTTCTTCAAACAAATCCAACCCAGAACTCAGTGAAACCATATCCTTTCCACTAAAGATAATGCCTTCATTAGAACTCCGTACGTTAGTGGACCTTCCATCGATCTCGAGTTTCTCTACCCTGGTCTCTCCTTGTCCAAGTGATGTCATTGTCAAAGGGGTAGAGGTAGGCGTACTCTGTTGCTGACTCCTTAACTCAATGAGTCTAGTGAGCTCGCCTTTAACGATTTGAAGTTCAGAATGCAAACTGTTAAGTTCATTTCTCTGAACATTTGAAAAAAGCACTGGGATCTCGTCTAGGGAATCCATAAGCCCAAACGCCAATGAAATGACAATAAATAAAATCCACTCTGTCGAACCACTACTCCACTAAATTACAGGCAGTCAAGCAATACATCTCCTTGAAACCTATTTTAAAATCCAGGACTTGATTGTTTCAGTTTTTGTGTGTACATTTTTTATTTTTTATCTTTATGTACTTTTTATGTAATTCGGTATGCACTATTGAAGTATTTAATATATATATACATTTTTATACAGATATTTTATCATTACATATTTATTTAGCTGAGCATATATATATTTAACTTTACATCTTTTATTAATACTTTTTTACATTTAGTATACATGAAATTTATGACAAGCAAGTATTTTTATTGATTTTTGCATCATTTCCTGCTTTATTTTAATTAATTTCCTGTAGTCGAGTGTATATAAGAACGGAATTAATTAATGCTCATTTGAATCTGAAGAAGTCCAGCTAAGCTGGAAGAAAGCGCTCATTCGTTATTTCAATATTACAAGTATTATCAATGTCAAAGGTGAAAGAGACTGAGTTAGATAATGGGAACAGCCAAAAACATGTTTTTGTGTAGAAAAAGATAATTTAATTAACAAATGTAAAAAAAAACAATGTTTTTTCAAGTGGGGGCATAGGACACCATGCAAAAAATAATTGTAAACCACTATGTTATAAATGTATAAAACAGGACAGTTGGGGAGGAGTGTAAAGAAAAAGAAAAGTAAGTAGTGTTGGATATAACAGAGGAAGTGGAAGAACAAGGTAAAAATGATAAAGTTACAGAAAAGAAGTCATAAGCAAAAGGAAAAAGATAGTAGCATTGCTGATGGAGAATAAATGATGCAAAAAAAGAAAATGAAGGAAGACTTAAATTTAGAAAATATTGAAGAGGAGGAGTTAGGTTTAAGTGAAAATGATAACATTGAACGGAACATAGTTAAAAGAGAAATTCAATTGGTAAAACAGTGAGACAGTAAAAGAAAAAATATAGAAGACTTTAAAAAGGGAAAGGATGAATGCACAATATATAAAACAGACTTACGTGTAAAGTTTGTCATTAAATGTTAATAGTTTTAAGAAGCTGGAAAGGAGGACAGGAATTCTGGAATGGTGTAAAAAACTAGATATTGATGTTATAACACTAGAAGGTATTAGATTTTTGGCAAAGTCAGAAAGAATTCAAACTGAAATATGGTGTGGAAAAATGTGATATGGAATTTTGGAAAAGAAACATGTTTGTGACTATTTACATAAAGATACAATTAAACTATTAGACATTACCCTCATCATAACATGTAGAATTTCTGTTATTAATGTAAGATGGAGAGAACACATTATGATAATTATTTAATTATATGCATATGTAATGAAAAAAGAGGCAGAAGAGATGTTTAGAAAGATAATACAATATGTAGCAGTTAACAATAAGATGCAGTAGGAGACTTTAATTGCAGCTTAAGACAACAAAACAAGAATGCTTATGATGATTAATAAAGGATGTTATAAAATATGGACAATTAAAAATATGGAATTTAGAAACTTGAACATATAAAAGAGGGGGAAAAGAACAGAAATAGATTATTTTTTATTGTTAGCAAGTTTAGTAATAGTTAAACAAGGAGTTTTAACAGATTTTTCAGACCAAGGGGTATTTGGATTATGGTAAAGAGACATGATAATTATATAGAAAGAATAAATGAAGTGAAACAGGATGTTAAAGGGAGAAAGAGATTATGACATTATGGTAAGATCATGCAAACATGACAAAATTTTATAAAGATTGGACAGAATGGTGGTTAAATTTTAAACTTAAATATAAAAAATGTTATATAACATGGGAGAAAGAAAACTATATGTGAAAACAAATATATAAAAATTTTAGCAATGACATGAAGAAAAAAAATTTTATTAAGCAACAGATTATATGATTTGAATAAGAAAAAATAGAACAATTATTGTACAAACAAAGATATTTTCTGAAAGGAAAAAGAGAAGGTGATGCACTGCATTTAAGTAAATTAATCAAAGAGAAAAATAATAGCCATGGTGTTGCAGCAGTAGCGTTGTTGCCTCACAGCAAGAGGGTCTCCCGTTCCATTCTCAGTGGGAGTGCCTTCTGTGTGGAGTCTGCATGTCCTCCCCGTGATGGAGTGGCATTCGAAAGACATGCGTAGAATGGCTGTGCCTTCGGTGAAGGTTGGGCATCGAGCTGGCACCTCGGCACCCATAAAAAATCTACTGCCAATCATTAGCGGACTGGAGTTCCGCTGTGGCGACCCCTTACTGGGAAAAGCCAAAAGAAGAAGAAGAAAAAGAATCAGAGAAAAATAGTGTAATGGGGATATGAAAGATTCATTAGGTGAAATGCATAATGCACAAGAGGAGACTAGGAATGTAGTAAAATAATATATTGAGACATAGTTTAAAGAGTGGAGAACAAAGACATCAAAAGAATGGAAGGGACATACTTTTTCTAACATGGAGAATAAGGATTTAGAAAAAGATACAAGTACTGAGTAATTAGAACAGACAATGAAAGTAATGCATTTAGATTCTGCAGCGGGACCTGATACAATAGAATATAGGATGTACAAAACATGACTATAGAGCAAAAGAAATGTTGTATAAAGGTATTAAATGAATGGTTAGAAAAAGGTTTCAAGAATAAAAAAAACTATGTACAGGTATTAGGTTTATATGGGAAAAAAGGGGAGAGGGAAGAAATACAGAATTGGAGGACAGCTGTGTTAAATAATACAGATTATAAGATTTTTATGAAAATATTGCAAAAAAATGGAATAAAAGTAGGTAGCACTGTAAATGAACATGTATTTGGCATAAAAGGGGAAAAGTTCAAGATTTATTGTTAATAATTAGGGAAACAGTAGATGATATAGTAGTTAGACATTTGTAGGCAAAAGTAATGGTAGGAGATTTAAGCAAAACATTCAATTCATCACTCAGTATTATGGGATATGTTTATATATAATGTAAGAGGCTTAAGAAAGTGCGCATGTCAGCATATAAGTATACTATAGTGAAGATTATGAATTCTTTCACATTTTAAAAATATATGTGCTGTAGTTTCAAACCCTTTACACTTATATATTCTATCTTTACTTTTGTGTGCCTTATTTGCTTTTAATGGTAATTTACATAGGACAACCTCCACAAAAAATCATTACATTCTTTAATTCTTTTATAATTTGTATATCTCATCATTACGGCTTTTTTCTTACTTGTTTCTAACTCTTTTTCTTGATCAACAAAATAAGATTTCATAATATTAACATGCCATTCATTTCTATTCTTTTCTTTTACATTCTTTTTTTGCTTCCATAACAAGTTACCATAAAGTTCTTCCATTTCATCATTAATGACACTTTTACTTCTTTTCTTCATTTCCATACATTCCCAAATTTGCTTGTATTTACCATACATTGTCTCTAGCAAATTTTTATTATCTTTCATAACTCCATTTAATACTTTATACATATTTAAAGAGGTTGCATGTACAATTGGGTTTATCAATCCCAACACCCCCGCTCTTCTTTCATGCATAAAATTCCTCTCTACAGGGTTTGACCTCGAACTTCACATGAATGAAAATATTGTCATTTCTTTTTCACACCTTGCTGGTATCATATAAATGTTTGCAACATAGGCTATTTTACCCAATGTTATATTATTCATCAAGTGTGTTTTCTTTATATATTAAAATCTATATGTTATCCAGAAAAATAATCATTTCTTTAATTCCTTTAATAACCTTCACCCATTGTTCTTGTTTATATTCACTTCTACTCAATACTATCCCCAATATATATCTAAACAGTTTTCATTATTCTACATCTACCATTATTCCTTTAAAGCCAAAACCTTTGCTTCTCTTTATTTAAATTTAAACTGATTTTCTTTAATATAATACTTAATTTTTCATTCATTTCTTCCAGCCATGATTTATTTTAGCCATTATTACAATGTCATCTGCATAAATATGCATTAGTGGTATTTTATATCCTTCATTACTTGTCATTTTATTTATTTCCACCACTGCTATATTCATAATTAATGAAAATATCACGCTGCTACTTGGACATCCTTGCTTTATTCAACACTCTATTTTTACACCTTCCTCAATCTAAATATTTATGTTTTATTTCATATATTTTTTTTATATATTGATTTAATAATTTATAATACTTTGTCACTTATGTTATATTCTTGCAAAATTCTCCATAATGCTTTATATTGGGTATTATATGCCTTACTTACATTACCTATCATAACCTTTACTGCTACTTCTTTATTAATAATGTCATCAATTACTTTTTATTAACCACAACAAATCCTGAATTCCCTTTTCCTTTCTTCCACACACATTTTTATCATATAGCCTTTCCATTTTACATTGTACTCGTTTAGCTGCTATTCAAATAAAATTTTTATAGTCCGTATTATTTAACATTATCGGTCTCCATTTTTTTTATCTCATCTTTATTTCTTTTCTTATACATAAATTTTAACACCCTCATATAAATTTCCTTTTACTTGATCCCAGTTTCCATCCATTCATTCATCACTTATATAAATATCATTTTTTGCCTGTCTTCCATTTCTTTATACATATTATATTCTATCCTATCTAATCCTGTGGCTGAATTTGTTAATCTCTTTCATAATCTCATTCAACTCCTTTATATTTATTTTTTCTAAATATTCATTGTCTTCTTTACTAAATCTCTCACCATCATACAGTTATTCTATGCACACTTCTCTTTTGCCATATAAATCTCATACATAAGTTAATTATTTCATATATTTCTTCTTGCTTCTTAACTTGTTTTCATTCTTAATTTTTTAAATTCTCATTTTTTTATCTTTCATTATTTTACATAAATATGGTGCTACTTTCTTTTTTCCCCTTTGTAAGCAATATTTTGCTTATATGACATTGTTAATGTTTTCTTGATTTCTTTTGCATATTTTTCTTTTTCATATATTTTATCCTGTTTCTACCACACCTTTAAAAAAATTCTTCACTTAATACTCTATATTCTTTTTCTCTTCTCTTCTACACATTCTAAAAATACTTTATCCATCAAATAGTCCAATTTTCATAGAACGGTCTCATTCTAATATGTTATTTCCATTATTCTGTAAGCTCTTTTCTTTCTCCTATATCCAATTCTTTTTTAATTAATCAATTTTATTATTTTCCTATATTAATATATTCTTTTTTATTATTTTTTCCAAATAGCCACATGATCAGAAAATCCAGTATATTTTATTTCTTTTTGAGTAATTTTTAAACTTTGATACTAAAAAATCAATTTCTGTCTTAATTTCATTCATTTTATATATCCAGTGTTTATTCCTCCATGTCTTTAATTGTCATCTCCTCATAATTTCTGTAACTATTTCAACATCACAGTCCTTTTTATTCCTTAGGTTCCAATTAGTCACCTGTGATTATTATATCCATATTCACACAAGCATAATTAAGTATGCTTTTAAACTTTGTTTCTCTCTTTTATTGTCACGTGCATATAGGGCTATAACCCTATATACACAGCTTTTCCATCTCAGATCAACTAGAGTTATTCTCCCTAGTACTATAATTGTAAATGTAATATCTTTATATTCTCTTTACACAATATACATATACCTGAACATGTTCTTTAGCTATATTCCAAATAACAGTACCATTCCAAAGCTTTTCTGTTTGTAGCCTTTCTTCTTTTATATTCTAATGCCTTCTAACACTATTATTTGAACATCTACAGCTGTACACCAATACATAATTTTAATTCTCGTCTTCATAGTTTTCATACTGTTCACATTTAAAGCTGAAATTTTCAACTTTATTGAACAGTTATAGTAAATATGTTTTTATCCCTTACCTTTCTTATTTTCTCCTGTCATAATATTTTTAAACTTTCTTTTTCTTTCCCTAACTTTTTCCTATAGAAATTTTCTTGCCTTTTACCACAAGCCACTTTGACTCTTCATTTGTTTATCTATTTCTTTTTCTTTTCCTTTTTTTCTCTTTAATTTTAAAGGCAACTTCTACATTTTTAATTTGTGGTATAACTTCCTGTACAACCTCCTCTTCTCTCTCTTTTTCTTGTATAACTTAATTTTCAGTTTCTTTTTTATTTTCATTTTCTTGTGTCTTTATCTCACACTCTAACCATAAATGTCCAATATTGCCACATGTTTTACATTTTAATTCACATTTCTTTGAATTATGGCCTGTCTGACCACAAACAAAAATATATTTTTTGTCACATTCATTAATTAAATGATTATGTCCACAAAAAATAACACATTTTAGGTTGTCCTGTGTCCTTCACAAACCCTGTATTCCCATGCACATTAATAATACTATGTATATGTATCACACTGTCATTTTCCATTTTTAAAATTACTCCATATTCCCATGCCCCAGTCCATAGTCTTCTTTCATCATATATTCTAGTAGTGTCCACTTCTTTACACATTTCCACAAATGTTCTTTCAGTTCTTTTGCTTCCATTTCAGTTATAAAGTGAATCAAACCCTTTTTTGTTTGCCTAAAAAAGGGCTGTACAACATATTTTGACCATGGAAAGTCTGTTTTCTTTTTCCATAATACCCCTCAAATTTCCATAGCCTACCCAGTTTCAAATATGTTACAATGTTTCTTTGTTAATTAAAATGAAATTTCTTACCTCTTCTACTTTAACACCTAGCGATACTATAACATTGTCCCATACCACATATCTGTCCATACCTCATATCTGTCCAAACCTTCTTTCTTTTTATTACTCACCCAAGCATCAAATTTTTTTCTTTGTTTCATTTATTCCCCTCTCCTCTCTGGTGGTTTCTCCCATTGTTTCAGCATAAGTCCTTTTTCTCTGGAACTTTCTCTGGCTCATTTTATTTTATTATCTCTCTGATCTCACTCCACAATACTGCAGCACAACTTTCTGGCTCACTCTTGTTTATCATCTCCTCCAGATAAACATCCTGTAACCCTCCTAACCAGAGGGTTGAAGCAATGCTTTTTTCCAATGTTTCTGTTGATTTAAACAGTTTTTTTTTTGGAAATGTTGCCCTGAATCCACTTACATCTCTGCATTCACCTCTGTTTTCTCCTCAGCCTCTTCTCCATCTGAAAACAAAGTTTTCTCTGCCCCCAAATCATTTGAGAACATTTCTGCTAGTGATTCTACCATGTCAACTACATTTTCAATAACTTTCATTTCAGTTTCAGCAAATTCTGAATCAGCCATGTTTTCTCCTTGTTCTTCCAGGCCACCTCCATGCCTGGAATGGGAACAGGAAGTCAGTTGTCTCATACACAAACAATTTCCCCCTACTGCCAAGAGTAGGGGAAGTTCCTCAATGCCATGCCCAAATTTCCCCAGTAACAAAAATTCCACCTCAGGCCTCCCCTGAAAAGAGGCGATTAGCCTACTGGCACTAACCAAATCAACAAAGAATAATGAAAACTGAAGAGTATTGAAACCTTTAAAATGCAACTATATATGGATATGGGTGAAAATATGTATGGTATCAAGGAGTCTGCACTATTAATGACCGATTGGGCTTCTTCAGCCATTAGGTTAATTATGAAATTAAGCTTAGTACTGTGATGCCTGTGCCCTGGCCCAGCAATCAAGGAGCCTCAGTCCTCACCACTAACACCAGACAGGGCGTCCTCATATATGAGGAAAGGATAACAAATACACACAGTAAAGTGCAATTTCCCTTAAGACCACACAGAGATCACAGTCAGTCTGGGACTGGTCGCTCCCTTGCTCCCCAGGTCCCCAATAAGACTACCCACTGGCACAGCTATAGGGTCCAGATCTCAGCCTAGCTGGGCAAGCTAAAATCTCCGGCAACCTCTCTGTCCAACCAGTGCTTCGTGTCCCTGCCCAAGTAGCTGACACACACACACTTTGAGATAAGAGTTTACACAACCACACAGACACTTCTGGGGAACACTGGCAAAGGTTCTCCAGCTGTGCACCTTTTACCCAGACTATATGGTAGTAATTACTGCCACCACCCAGCTAATTTTATCAGCTACCCAAAGGCCCTTAAAAGGGTGTCCAATTATTACTGTGCAATATTATTATCCAGTTGTTAAGTGTAACTAACAAGTCAAGGCTTATTAGACTGGCTTTGTACAATGTTGTGTCTTTCGGCTTTTCCCGGTTAGAGGTCGCCACAGCGGAACTCCGGTCCGCTAATGATTGGTATTTGGTTTTTACATGCTGAGTTGCCAGCCCTAATGCACAACCTTCAACGATGGTATGCCCATTCACGCATGTCTCCACGCAGAAGACGCTCTAGCTGAGAGTTGAACTGGACAGCGTCTTACTGTGAGGTGACAGCGCTACTGCAGCACCACCAGACTGGCTTTGTACAATAAACTCTATTAATATGCAATATGCTCTAGAGCTTAACTTATCTCTACACAAAACAGCCACAGTTAAAAGGTTTTAAAATATTTAATAATAAATAATTAAACCACAAGACAATATGTCTACTATACAGCCTTAGTCAAAAGAGTTCAGAGATCACACAGAAATACTTAAAATAAATCAGTAGTGCAGTTCTGTCATCACAGAAAAACACTTAGTCTAAACTTTCTAATTCCTAGCTATTGCTACAAGAAAACACACATCTAAAATAACTTACATAGAGCATAAGGCAGTGCTGTGATTTGGATGTTCAGACAAAAATGCTCAATAATCTCTGGTTCTCACTGTTTAAATTGAAACTGCAGTTCAGCTAAAACACTACATAATCTTTTACACTTTCCTGGTGTTCCCAGGCTGACAGAAACTGCATTTACATTTTTTTACACTTAGATCAATAAAGGACATTCCACATGTAAATTCTGGTCATTAACTTTAGCCTTAAAACAATAGGCAGGATGCTTACTCCAGACTCATCAACTCCAAATTCTAACTTCAAAGGAACAGACATAAAGTAATTTTAATTTCAAAGGACCAACAAGAAATGCGTGACTTAGCTATCTTTACAGCAGAGGGCAATGTTGCCTCATTGTTTCAAGTTCAACATTTCACAGTATTTACAAATGATAGAATTATGTACTAAATCTATTTGACTATGCTGGCAGCTTTCACCCATCTCTACCAGTCTTCACATCCCCCCCCCTCCTGGAAAACTCAAGCTAGTTTTTCAAGTGACCCTTGAGAAACGCCACTTGAGAGAGGGTTAGATCTATCTGAATATACCTACCCCATTCCCTGTCTTAAGAGTCCATCTGCATTGGCATTGCTACTCCCACTGCAGTGCTGCATTGACATATCATATGCTTGCAACCCTAGGCTACATCTTAGCAACTTAGCATTTTGCTAACTGGCTCTGTTTAACCATGTTAGAGGGTTGTGATCTGTCATAACAGTGAATTTTCTTCCATACATATAAGGCTGAAGTTTCTGCAGTGCCTACACTATGGCTAGACATTCCTTTTCTTCAGCTGCATAACATTCCTCCTTGGGTTGGAGCCTACAACTGAGATAAACCACTGGGTGCTCTTCCCCCTCTGAAGAAATCTGGCTAAGTACAGCCCCCACCTCATGGTTTGAAGCATCCACCTGCAAAACAAATTATTTGCTGTAATCTGGACTGGCTAACACAGGGGGTCCTCCCAAAGCTTCTTTAAGCTTCTGGAATGCCTGCTCACATGCTGGAGTCCACACTACCTTATCTGGCCTGTTCTTCCTTGTCAGGTCTGTGACTGGAGCAGCTACGGTACTATAACTTGGAATGAACTTTCTGTAGTACCCTGTTATCCCTAAAAATGCCCTTACCTGCTTTTTAGTAAAAGGTGCAGGCCATGCCTGAATGGCTTCCACTTTGGCAGGTTCTGGCCTTATCTTACCACTCCCCACTCTATGTCCTAGGTAGGAGACCTCTGCCATACCCACCTGACATTTGCTCAGCTTAATGGTCAACCCTGCCCTCTGTAGTCTGTCCAGCACCTCCCTGACATGCTGAAGGTGCTCTGGCAAAGAATGGCTGTAGATGGCAATATCATCCAGGTAAGCAAGGGCAAACACTCCTGCTCCTGCTAGGATATGATCTACCAGCCTCTGGAAAGTCACTGGGGCAATTTACATCCCAAAGGGCATCTTTTTGAACTCATACAAGCCAAAAGGAGTTACAAAGGTTGACTTCTCTCTAGCACTGGGAGTCGAGGGCACCCACCAGTAACCCTTGGTAAGATCAGTAGTTGTAAAATACTTAGCCCCACCCAGCTGCTCTAGGGCCTCATCTGTCCTAGGCATGGGGTAATCCTCTGATTCTGTGTGACTATTTAATTTCCTGTAGTCCACACAGAACCTGGTGCTGCCATCCATCTTTGGCACCAGCACCACTCAGGAGGCCCAGGGACTGTTGGACTCTTAAATCACCCCTAGTTCCAACATCTCCTGTACCTCCTCCCTCAGGGTCTGCCTGACTCTGTCAGGCACCCTATAAGGGACCTGCCTAATAGGCCTTTGGGGTCCTGTATCTACCTGGTGCTGCACTAGGTAGGCACACCCTGGTTTGCCAGTGAACATGTCCCCAAATTCATGCAACACTGCTCAGATTTCTCGAACCTGGGTAGGAGATAGCTGCTGGGACATTGCTACCCCTTCCACCGAGGTGTCAGCCTGAGCCTTATTGAGGAGATCAGTCCCCAGATCTCCCTCAGACTCCTCCTGCAATCCACTGCAAATGCTCAGCACAAGGGCCTCCCTGTCATGGTAAGATTTCATCATGTTAACATGGTACAATTTGTGCCCCTGCCATCTGCCTAGCAGTTCCACCATGTAGTTAACATCACTTAACTTTCTTACCACCTTGTAGGGTCCCTCCCAAGCTGCTTGCAGCTTGTTGTGTCTGACAGGAATGAAAACCATTACCTGCTGCCCCACAGCATACTCTCTAGCTCAAGCATACCTGTCATACCACACCTTTTTCTGTTGTTGGACGTCTGCCAGGTTCTCCTGGGCCAAGCCCATGAGTTCCCTGAGCCTTCTCCTGAGGTTTAGGATGTATGCCACAACAGACTCCTTGTGAGACTCGCAATCACCTTCCCACTCATCTCAAATTAAATCTAGAGGTCCCCTCACCCTATGCCCATACAGCAACTCAAAGGGTGAAAAACCTGTGGATTCCTGAGGAGCCTCTCTGTAAGCAAACAACATATGGGGCAAATATTTGTCCCACTCCCTCTTAAACTGATCTGCAAATGCCCGTAGCATGGACTTGATTGTAAATTTTAACCTGTCAACAAGACCATTAGTCTGGGGATGGTAGGGAATGGTCTTCATGTGCTTCACCCCGCAGGACTTCCACAGATAAGCCAGTAGGTCTGACAATAAATCTGCACCTCGGTCAGTCAGTATTTCTTTTGGGAAACCTACCCTGCTGAAAATCTCTAACAAAGCATTTGCCACCTTCTCTGCCTCAATGGTGGACAAAGCCACTTCCTCAGGGTTATTGAGTAGCATAATCCACTACCACTAGGATATACTTTTTCCCTGTGGAGCTTGGGTTACTCAGAGGACCCACAATATCCATAGCTACCTTCTGAAATGGCTCATCAATCACAGGCAAAGGCATCAAAGGAGCTCTCACCTTGTCTGCCTTTTGGCACTGCTCACAGGTCCTGCAGCACCATGTTACATCTCTGGAAATTCCAGGCCAATAGAAGTTCTGTATAATATGCCTCTTTGTACATTTTATGCCCATATGACCTGCAAAGGGAATATCGTGGGCTATGGCTAGAAGCGCCAGATGGTAGCACTACCAACTGCTGTACTCTCTCACCTTCTAGCCCTCCCTCAGGGGTCCACACACTGTATAGTAACCCTTTGTCCCAGTATACAGATTTCCCATTTTCTTGAGAATCAGGTGCCTCCCTGGCTACCTGCCCCAGGCCTTGCAATGTAGGGTCAGAGATATGAGCCTGTCTGAACTTTCTCTCCTTGTAACCCTTCCCAGCTCCCCTTCCACAGGAAGTCTGGCATCCTCTGACAGTGGTGCCTCACTGTCAGCCTGGGTACTACTACTCACCTCTATCTTGGCAGTCACTCTGTCCAAGGGGCCATCACTTCCCACAAGCAGCTGTGGCTCACCTTCAGTTTCACTGCTACAAAGTAGCTCCCTCCTTGAAGTAACCACCTCACCAGTCCTGGCTGCAAGTATGCAGTCTGTCTGTCTCCTCCAGTCCACCGGACTTGCCTGCTTGTCTCCAAGCCTGACTGCATGTAACTGCACAAGCACATGGTACTGCCTCATCCAAATCCTTCCCTCTCAGGACATCTGCAGGATGGTAGTTTAGTACCCCTGTTGTCTCAAGAAAACCTACTATTGGCATTTTGTCTTTTCCACTTACTGGCTCCCTCACCTTTGGTTCCCCAGCTTGCCTCTGTGGACACCTGTATGACATATGGCCCCACTGGTTGCATTCAAAACATTTAACCCTATCTCCTGGATGTGTACCTGGACTAGTGGCTTCCCCTGCTACTGGCAGATTCTGTTGTGGCAGTCTGTGCTGCCAACCATGTGTCCCTTTAGACCCATGATCAGTACTGGGGGTCCCCTTCCTGTGCAGGGCTGCCCTGCTTGCCAGGTATAGGTCTCCTTTCTTTCCCAACTCATCTTAAGTAGCACATTGTCTATCAGCTAACCAGATCCTCATGTCCTCAGGCAAAGTGCTAAGGGCTTGTTCCCTCACCAAAAGGTCTGCCAGCCCTTCAAAAGTGGTGACCTGACATCCACTCACCCACCTATGGAAATAAGTGTTCAATTCAGCAACATATTCACACACACTTTGATTTGCTTTACCTCTATACTCACAAAACTTTTTCCTATATGTTTCAGGTGTTAGCTTAAACAGTTCTAAAAGACATTTCTTAACAGCAGTATAATCAAAACATGCAGCATAAGACATTTTAGCTAATGCAGTTACAGCTTTACCATGGAGTAAGGGGGTCAGGAACCATTCCCGGAGCCCTTGGTCAACTTCATACTGTTTACATATCCTCTCAAACATAAGAATGAAACTAACAAAATTATCCCCCTCTTTAAACTGTGGAAGAAATGTACTGACCTTTCTGCTTCTGGGGTCCAGTTACTCCTTTCCCCATTTCCTCCATGACCCTGGCAGAGTCAGCATCTCCTTCTCATGCTGTCTCTACTTCTCTTGTTCCTCAGCTTGCAGATGTAACAGTTTCTCATTCTCTTCAGCCTGCAAACATTGCAGTCTCTCATTTGCTTCTAATTTCACACACCTGGCCTCCAACTCAAGTCTCTGTAGCTCCAGCTGGATTTTTAAGTCCACTGCAGAAAGGTTGAGCTGTCCATTCTCAGAGGGAATTATATCTCCACTGCCAAGTCTGATTGTTCTCACAGTTGCTGTTTTCTGATGCAGCTGTAGCCAAGGCTGCAATCAGGTCTGCCTTAGTCAGGTTTCCATGCACCAGTCCCCTAGCCTGGCATAGCTCCTTGTCAGCTTTCCATACTCTTCTGCTGACATGCTGCCTGCTCACCCTGACTAACTAAGCTAACAAAAGAAATAAAACAATTGTGATCTGAACTCTGAGTATTCACTGCATGGCTGATTTAGAGTACAAAACACCTTCAAAGCTCACTGTACACAAGCTACAGGATTCACTCTACCCACACCACTACAAGCCAATTAGTATTTGCCAACTAATTAATATGTGATGTGGATATCCCACCACTGCCAAACAATTGTGAGGATATCCCAACCACTGGCATCATAAGTACTAAATTTGTTCCTACCACACTGATTCCCACAATATACGTAGTTTTTGCATTGGCATATTTCTAGTAATAAAAAGTTGCCTTTTCCACAGAAATATCACTTTTTCTAATGATGTAGTGAGAACTCAGGCCTCATATATTCTGACCATGTGCTATATCCCTCCTTATGAAAACCAGCAAACAACAATAACTGGAACTAAGACTGAGAAAGGAGGCAAATGAATTTAGCGTAAATAATTTATTTTCCACTTTCGTATAAAACTTCATCAGAAAACAGTAAAATTAGCAATAAACTACCAATAGTTTAAATACGTCTATTAACCAGTAAAAAGTAAGCTTTAATCAAAGAAACTGATAACATCAAATATTTAAAAAAATTCATATTAAAACAATTTATAATATTACTTACTTAAATATACCCTATGATTCTTTAAAAACATTTAATATTAACAAATTCATTTAACCCAGGTTCTTGATCAGAATTTAATTTGATTTGCCATACGCCTTCTTTTGTTCTAATTCTGTCTTAAAATCCCCCACCCTTCAAATGGTGTACACCTTGTTGTAGCACAGAAAACAAAAACTTATTAAAGTTAGGACGTTTCAAAGTGTGCTTGTAAAAAGCATTCTTACTGTCTTTGTCTTTCTTTTTAATACAATAATAGTCTTCTCTTATTCTAGTACATAATGCATGGGTGGTCATCTCTATGTAAAACACAGTACAAAAAGAATAGGTCCCTATATAAATTATTCCCTTAGTTTTACAGTTTAATACAGTTTTGTTTTCTGTTTAGAACATGGTGTTATTTACGCTAAATTAATTTACCTCCTTTCTCAGTCATAGTTCCAGTTATTGTTGTTTGTTGGTTGCTGAATTCTGGAAGTTCAAGTTTATTTGGCTTATTCTGGTTTAAAAGCCCATGTTTGCACTTGTCTCCCTCTTTTCCTGTAACTAGTATAGTCCAGATTCAGATATGCTGTTTTGAGGAATGTTTGTAAGCTTCTCAACCCCCCCCCCAAGCTTTTCTGTGTCAGAGGGAAGCCTTCTAGCTTGTCAGTGGGAGTGGTAAGCACTAGATAGCCTAACTACCACAAGAGGAGTGGTTTCTGGCCTAGAAATGGTAGTTTGGCCATTTGGGCAGTTTTTCCATCTCTTTCAACCTTCTGGTCTAAAAGCCCGAGTTTGCGCTTTTCCTGCCTTTCCTGCAAATAGTCTAGTCCAGATACAGATGTGCTGTATCCAGGACTGAATGTAAGCTTCTTAGCCCCCCAAGCCTTTCTGTATTGGAGGGAAGCCTTCTAGCATATCAGTGGGAGTGGTAAGCATGAGGTAGCCTATCTACCACAAGAGGAGTGGTTTCCAGCCCAGAATTTGTAGTTTATTGGCTGTTTGGACAGTTTTTCCATCTGTTTCAACTTTCTGGTTTAAAAGACCATGTTTGCACTTGTTTCCCGCCTTTCCTGTAACTAGTCTAGTCCAGATACAGATTTGTTGTATCCAGGACTGTTTGTAAGCTTCTGAGCGGTGCCAAAGTCCGCTCTTCTTTGTCTTCCCTTAGATCTGCTAGTTCTCTCCTCTCCTACACTTTTACTAGCTGATTAGTCTAGCACTTTACCAGACTTCTTGTAGTAATTATTGTAGCACACAAAAGTGCTACCAGCACTAAATGTTCTACAAGGTAACAGCTCCAGTACTTATTATTAATGCCCACCCCTCCAGGCATGTCTAAAGGTCAGTTCCCTGTGCTTTCTCCTATTAACCTGTTGAACTTGGCCATCCTGAGCCAATGTACCAACTGCCTCATGTATACCAACAACCCTCTCCTCTTAGCTCCCAACACTCAAGACTTGCAAGACATGCACTTGTATATCCAAATTGGAAGCCACACACTCTCAAGCCAAGACTGGAATAGCTGGTAAAGAGGAGAAGGTCAACACTTTCACCACACCACATGGAACACATAGCCCTCCAGAGCACACACCAGTACTGCCTTCACATAAAAACACAAATCACACATCCACCTTTGTGAAGGCTCCTAATAAAAATCTACCAAAAACAGCAGAGACCTCCAAGGCAGAAATGCACTCAACCACCACAACACAACACTAATCATGAGACACATAGCTGTGCCACTGAACCAAAGCCCCTACGTCAAAACAGCATGCCCAACACACTAGTTATAGGTGACTCGATAGTGAGGCACACTGATGTCCCACTCACTAGGTTGAATAAGGAGAAAGTAACAGTCAGCTGTCTGTCAGGTGCCAGGATACACCAGATAATGCATGCACTCAGGTCCCTCAACAACAGGTACAAATATGACTCTGTCATTGTACATGTGGGTGTGAATGGCCTGAGACATACCTCCCTGGATTACATGAAAAGAGACATGGAGGAGCTCTCTGATTATGTAGCCCAGGCAGATATGACCTTTGTCCTACCATCACCCAGAATGATACCACAGTACGAGCAGAAAATGATTGATTTCAACAACTGGCTAAGTTTCCGGTGTCATTCTAAGGGGATCCAGTATCTGTCTGCCTGGGATGACATTATTGACGGACCTCTATTCTTTGCCAGAGATGGCCTGCATCTGTCACCCCTGGGCTTCTGGATACTGGCCAAGGATCTTACCACCCCTATAGTGCCTTTTTTAGGTGGTGTTCCAAAGACCAAATTACCACCATAACAACTACAAATAAATGAAATCTGAGGGTTATGCTGCTCAATGCTAGAAGTCTAAATCTCAAAGTGCACTTGCTCTAAGCACTTCTTTAAATGGACAACATCGACATTTGTGCTGTGACAGAGACCTGGTTCAATGCAGCAGAAAGCACCCCGGCACTACCAGGCTTTAACTCATTCCACACCTTGTGGCCCCAGAACTTGGACTGAAGCTCCAAAGGCAGTGATGTTTCCATATTCATAAAGGATGTGCACACCTCCAGACTGGTGGCCCAACATAATGCATCAGAGTGAGATATTTCAGGTGCAGCTAACATTGCGTAAGACAGCGATTCAGATCATAGCTTGCTATAGGTCCCCAACCATGTCCTAAGACTCACACTCCACATTCCTAAGCACTCTGCAGAATATTAGGGTCTAACTTAATGATCAAATACTGGGTGACTTCAACTACCCCTCCATTAACTGGAAAACCACTCATGTACCAATACACTTTCCCAAAATTTCCTGGAATTTATTAATTCCAATGCCCTGGACCAGCTCATTCTTACCCCCCACTAGAGGTTGCAACATCCTTGACCTGGTCATTAGTAACATGGGCAATTGTTGTTCTACACCAATAGTCAACTCCTCCCTGGTTAGATCCAACCACAAACTAATCACCTTAGAAATCCACCCCCCCCCCCCCAGCAAAGGTAACCACCATGAAAAACTTCTCCAGAGCTAATTTTGGCCTCCTAAAAACAGAGGTGGCTAACTTCACAGCACCCATGCAAATGGAGAATAGTTGCATGACTACCGAATCATACACCAGTGTATGAACACAAACCCAAATGTATGGATCTTGCCATACCCAATAGAACCAAGCCACTCTCCTCCAAAAAAGGAAGCCAGTTTGGTGGTCACCGGCCATAAACAAACTCTACAACAGAAGGAGGAAACTGATGCGGAAATAAGGTGAAGTCCCAAGACTGGAAAAACTCCCTTATCAGCCTCAACAAAAAGATGAGATCCATCAAATCCTCTAAAGCTAGCTATGAAAACAGATTTGCTGCAGATAGTAAAGACAACCACAAGGACTTCTATAGTTATGTAAAAAATCTCCATGGCAATACCCAGATTTGCTCTGAGTTACTGCACAATGGTACCTCCTATACTGATCCAACAGATATTGCCAATATACTGGTGGACAGATTCAGTGCCATCTTTAGCCCTCTGTCCCCCCCCCCCACCAAGGACCAATTGCAATACCAGTAGATTGTCTGGCACCCAGTATTACTGCTGCACAGGTTAAAACAGCACTGTCCAAGGCCAAGAATACAGCTTTTATGGGACCTGACAATATCCCTGACCGTGTTCTACATGAACTACAGAGTGAACTGGCACCACACCTACGTGCCCTATTCAATCACAGCCTCACCTCAGGCTTTGCCCATATTGAATGGTGCACTGCTACAGTCATCCCTCTCCACAAAGGAGGAGTGACTACAGACCCTGGGAACAATCACCCCATTAGCCTAACAAGTCTGATATGCAAAGCTATGGAACGCATTATCTTGGACCTAATAAACAAGGATATAGGGAATCTCCAAACTCTAGATCCCACACAGTTTGGTTTTGTGAGGGGTAGATCATGCCTGCTCAACTTGGTTGACTTCTTTGAGTCAGTCACCAGAGCTGTGGATGAAGGCAAGGTAGTTTATGCAGCCTACCTCGATCTGGCCAAGGCCTTTGATACCATTCCCCACTCAGGAGTCATAGCAAAACTTACTAAGCTAAGCATCAACCACTATATCACCAGGTGGGTTGCAAACTGGCTTACAGATAGAACCCACAGTGTAAAAGCAGCTGACTCCAAGTCACACTGCTGACCATTCACAAATGGAGTCCCACAGGGTTTGGTTCTGGGTCCTCTCCTGTTTGGTATCTAAGCTTAACAAGTCTAGTCTGCAAAGCTATGGAGAGGATCATAATGGAGCTCATAAACAAAGATATAGGGGACTTGCAGGCATTGGACCCGACCCAGTTTGGCTTCGTCAAGGGCAGATCATGCCTTTTGAACTTGGTCGACTTCTTCGAAACAGTCACCAAGGCCATTGATGAGGGAAAGGCAGTCCATACAGCCTACCTTGACCTTGCAAAGGCTTTTGACACAATACCCCACTCGGGTATTGTAGAAAAACTTACCAGCTTAAATGTAAACCCATATGTCACAAGATGGGTTGAAAACTGGCATAAGGACAG
This sequence comes from Protopterus annectens, assembly GCF_019279795.1. Taxonomy (NCBI): domain Eukaryota; kingdom Metazoa; phylum Chordata; order Ceratodontiformes; family Protopteridae; genus Protopterus; species Protopterus annectens. The sequence continues at coordinate 98,920,131 of NC_056747.1, forward strand.
AACCCACAGGGTTAGAGTCGCTGGCGCTATGTCAGACTCCAAGCCAGTCACAAGTGGTGTCCCATAGGGCTCGGTCCTTGGCCCCCTATTGTTTGGCATCTACTTCTTAGAAATACAGGCCAACATGGGAGGACTTTGGCTGACAAAGTTTGCAGCCGACTGCAAACTGGGCGCCATAGTGGAAAGTGCATCGGACACGGATATCCTTCAGAAGGGACTCACGGAAACAGATAGCTGGTGCCAGAGCCATGGCCTGAAGTTAAACGCCAAAAAATGTATAGTCATACCCTTCGGGAAAAACAAGGTAACCCCAAGCTACCATATAGGTGGCCATCCACTAAGCACAGAAGAGGTTATCAGGGACCTGGGGACCCAGGTTGACAGTGGCCTTTCTTTTGACACTCACATTGCTAAACTGGTTAGAAAGACCTTCTACATTGCCCACCTGATCATGAAGGGATTCACATCCAGATCTAGTGAGGTCATTGTTCCCCTGTACTCTTCACTTATCAGACCAATGATCAAGTACAATGCCCCATTCGGGATGTATCTCACCCGACATCTGCAGCAATTGGAGAGACCCCAAAAGTTCCTCACCAAAAGGATAAAGGGACTCCAAAATCTGTCATATGCTGCCAGATTGAAGAAACTCCAGCTCTATTCAGTCGCATACCATCTGCTCAGAGGTGACATGTGCCTGACATACAAGGCCATGTCCAACCCCGAATTAATGGACATACGCCACCTCAAAAAATCCAAATCCAACAAAACCACTAGAGCAAGTGACTTAAACCTTAGCACGGATATAAATAGGACGTGCTGGAGGGATAGATTTATCACTCAGAGACTCCCTATGCTGTGGAATAAAATCCCAGTCCATGTGAGGCAGAGCACCTCGCTGGCTCTGTTCAAGAGAAATCTTGACCTGTGGATGGGAGATCGTAGGTTTACCCTGGGAATCATCTCTGTGTCACTGCTGGACAGAGGCACAACAAACTAATGGGTACAGTATTTTTTCATATAAGGGGTGGCGTAAGCCACAAAACTTTGGGCTAGGCTTATAAATGCCTTAGGGCAGATAGCCTAGTATAAACCTATGAACCTATGTCTCTGAAGTCCAGGCCAACATGAAGGGACTCTGGCTGGCAAAGTTCACAGACAATTGCAAGTTGGGAGCTGTTATTAACTCCCCAAGTGATGTTGACATCCTACAGAAAGGTCTCACCAATGACTGGTGCCAGATCCATGGCCTTACGCTCAATGCCAAAAAATGCGTCATCATCTCCTTTGGAAAAAAACCCAATTCCCATGAATTACCACATCAGTGGTAGTCCACTGAACACAGAAGGCGTTATGAGAAATCTGGGAACACAGGTTGACAGCAGCCTCTCTTTTGACCACCACATTGCCACTGTGGTCAGAAAGTCCTTTTATGTGGCACATCTCATTACTAAGGGTTTTGCATCCAGGAAGAAAGAGATCAGTGTCTCCATCTACTCTTCTGTCATTAGGCCAGTCATAGAGTACATTGTCCCATATAGCATGTACCTCACTAAACATCTGCAACAACTGGGGAGGTCACAAAAGTACCTCACAAAGAGGATCCTTGGCCTTACACACTTGTCCTATATGGACAGACTCAAAAAAACCCAACTATTCCCTGTCTCATATCGCCTACTTAGATGCGATCTCCACTTGACTTACAAAGCCATGTCTTACCCAGCTCTGTTAGAAATGCTACATCTAAAGAAATCCCAATCCCTCCACACTACATGCTCCAGAGACCTCAACCTCATTACCACAATCAACAGAACGTACTGGAGGGACAGGTTCATAACACCAAGAGTCCCCATGCTATTGAATAGACTTCCCATACATGTCAAGCAGAGCATCTCAATGGCCCATCTTGATGAGTGGATGGGAAATAGAAAATTCACCCTGCGGATAATTCCAGTGGCTCTACTCGACAGAGGCACTGGGAACTAAGGTCTGGTGGCACGATGCCAGGGTAATCCTATGGGCTAGACTTGTAAAGGCTCCAGGCCCATTAGCCTAAAACACACCTATGAACCTATAAATAAGTCATATATTTACCCCATTGTAAACCTAGTATAAAGCAAAATAGCAGCCTTTCACAAGGTAGAAAGTACGCCCATCTCCAAAACATCCACATTATGTTTCTATCTATTTTGCATGCTTAACTATTTAAAAAAAATTGAAAGAAACAATGTCTACAGCGATGTCAACTTTCTGATTTCAGCCACATGCACTGAATTCCCAGTTAGCTGTATTAATGATGTTTTGATAGCATGAAATGCTTTGAATCTTGCTTTCACTCATAACCTCCCAAAGATAGACAATTTTGACTGTGCTGCACAATGCAGTATATGTAACTTGTTTGCTCATACTGTTCATTTGACAGTGGTCAAGTAAATGTAATATTCCTTCTCCTATCAAAGCCTGCTTCTTGCCAAAAGTACTCACTTTTTATCGAGGTAGGCCTCATGCTTGCCTTTGATAAAAGTAAAGGAAATAACGGGAAAAGTAATATATTTATCAACTTGTTGCTCTCAAACGCATGCACTGCATCTGCCAACAAGATGTACCGATGATTATTTAACAGTGATCAGTTAGCTAACCTTTCTCTTTACACACACTATACATCTCCATATCTGGCCTCCAAATTAACTGTGTTTTGACCATTATCTCCCACAACCCAGATATCTGAAGAAATAATGAAAATAATATATTTTTTAAAACAAATGCACCGCCCCTACTTGGCAACCATGTTAGTCAGTGTTTAACTCTGATCCTCTAATTTTCCCTTATTTTGAAGTGTAAGACTGAACTTTTACCTCTTATGCAAAAACATAGCCATGTCGCATTTACCCCCTGATGTTTGCCTGTAATGAAAGTTAAAGAAATAACTGTGATAGTAATTATTTCAGCTTACTGCTCTCAAGCATATATACTGATTATAATTAAATAGTGATCAAGTGATGACTATTTGCTCCAATACATTATCAGCCTCATCCTAATAGTCCAAACATAGCCACATTCTCACTGTTTATTCTCAAATGTTTGCAAATGACTGTCTGGTTTTATGACACAGACAGCATTTACTGCTTGTTATTGAACCCTCCCACCCGAGAATGCTACAATAAAAAAAGTAATTTATAAAAATTTTTGTGGGCAGTGTACATTGTTAGCACTGTCAATAAATGTATATGGTGTTCTGCCCGTATTTTTAAGAGATGCCTGCAGGAAAAGACCATTCCTGAATATTGGGTATATTGGAACATCTGCTTCATTCAGTGCTATATAACTGAGATGGTCTGTCCTGTGTATGATTTATGCCTAAATGTACTGTAAGTTCCCATAAACGTAATCATCCTTATTTGTTTTAACCAATTTGTTTTTATGCTCCACATTAACTAGCTGTAATGGTTAAGATTTATTGTTTTATGACTTCTTTCCATAGTTTTTTCTTTTTCTATTATCCTGAGTTATACCACTAATAGTATTGGACTTGCTTTTTATTTTACTGTTTTTCATCATTTTACCTGCTTACCAATTATTTTTGATTGTTTACTTGATTTGTTTACTTATTTTATCGTGTTCTAGCTTTCCAGTATTTTTAAAGATTTGTCATTTAGGTGCTATTTGACATCTAGTTTGACTGTCTTGTACTTTATCCATTAAGTAATTTGGGTCTATATTACTATATTATTATCTTAGTCGACATGGAAATAGTGACCTGTTAAAATCCCGATTGGCCAAGTCAGCAAATATTTTTCCCAGGGGAAAAAATTGCTCAGCCGTCATCGGGGATTTGCCCTTTTCCCCACTGTAGTACGATCTCGGACTTGGTATACTTAGGGGGGGTGGGGGGCACAACCCCCCACGAAGTAGGGTTTGAAAGTGTGTTTTTTTTTTGTGTACGGCTGAGTGATTATTTTCCCCAGGTAGCTATTTCCTTGTCGATTAAGATGTGTTCGGTGAACATGTCGTTCAACACGGTAATATAGACCCAGAAATTTTAGGTCACCTATGTTTGTTGCTTATTATCATAGTAATCTGTTTCTTGCAGTCCATTCCTTTGGATGTGAATGTCTTTCTAGTCAAGTTTTTTGTTGTCAGTGGAAGACATCGTATCCTTAAACACAGGGTTGGTCATCTGGAGCTCTGAGAAAATGGACATGCTTGTAGGTTTTAGTTTCTTCAGACCACCCCAAGGGATGAAATATTTTGCAGTGTCCCATCCATTCATGTATCTATGTACCTGTAGATTCCAGTAACATCTATGGTCAGAATAAGAGGGCCTGACATTCATTGCCCTTAACATGCATGATGCAGTGTAATGTTCACCCTGTGTGCAACAGAGTAACTAATGTCTCTAACCAAATATGCAATTATGATCTGGCATTTATAATGGAGACCTGAATTGATGATCATAGGTGTTTACTAAGCTAATGAACACAACAGCCTTTTTAAGCCTAGTCATGCATCCCAAATCTCTGACAAGTTTTGGTATGCTTGATAAGTGTAAGCAGGGCCTTGGGAGCTGAAACATATACAAGCAGGGGTCTGGGAGATGAACCATTTACAAGGCTGCCTGAGTCCATTATAGACATAGGTTCCAAACCAGGGATGAATGTCCTGTTCCCCATCCCAATTGTCCAAGTTACACTTGAATTGGATTATGGAGAAACTCTGGGGGGGAGCCTGTTCTAGAAAAGGGGTAATCTGTGGGATGCATACCTGCCTCTCCAGCAGGTTCTATTTACATAACAGGCAAGGTTTACGTTTTTAAAACAGGTAATTCTTGTGCTGCTTCTTTTGCAGATATGCAGGATGCTCATCAGAGTGGGGTCTGACAATGCTTTGTACAACAGCCATTGATCTCCCTCAACAGCTTGTAGGAGACGGAACAAAGGGATAGGTCCTTGAGGAGGTCTGCATAGGACATGTTATTTACACCCTATATTCTTTAATCTCTGTGGATATTCCAGTTGTTGAATATGACTGGTTAGGTACATATCAAAGGGGGTATTGTACTCAATGGTAGGTCTGACGAATGCTGAAAACAGAAGAATAATTACTCTTCCTTTGTTTATAAGTTGCACAACATAGAACGATTTTCTCACTACTGTAGACACGTGATGGTCAAAGGCTAGATTACTGCCTGTGCGTTCCCAAGTCTCTGGCTACTGGGTTAACCCTTAGGGGTGTGTTGTCAGTATGATAATTACCAGGGGTGGATGATTTCCCAAAGGATACTATTATGCATTTCTTGGCATTTAGTTTTAGTCCATTGCTCTGCCATCAGTTGTTTGTATTGGCCCTTCCTGGAGAACATTTGTGTCAGTGGCGGATTCAATGGCAGCTCCTAATTTGCAATCCTCTGCAAATTTAGTCAGCCAGAGGCCAGTGACATTGGCCATGACTTCAGAAAATTAAATGGCAAAAAGCAGTGGTCCCAGGACCAATCTCTGAGGAACTCTACTTGTGATTGTCCTCTTTGTAGACTTAGACTGCCCAATTCTAATTTCCTGGGTCCTATCTGTGAGCTATCTCGCTATCCACTGAGTGACATAAAGGCTTGTATCTAAGAGTCTGTCAACAATGCCCAAGTGGGGTTTGTGTAAAATGCAATGGGCAGGTCAAGGTAGGCAGTGTGAACCATTTTGTCCTCATCCATTGCTTTGCTGACCTTCTCGAAGAAGTTCACCGGGTTGAAATTGCATGACATGCCCTTGACAAAACCAAACTGGATTCAGTCTTTTATCCTGCTGGGTGCTGCACCTCCTAGTTTTTGCCATGATGTTCTTCCTCCTGTTATACAGCCTGTTGATGATGATGATGCACCAGGATGGCTTGTTTTATGACTTCGTTCTGTACTATTTCCTGGTGGGTACAGCTGCCTTTATGCAGCTATAAGCATGCTTGAATAAAGTTTCTGTGAAAAGTTCCACATAGGTAGCAGTGTTCACAGGATTTTTAGGGGCTTTAAATTTTGCCAGGTTATTGCTTAATAGTAAGAAGTTAGCCTTAGAGTAGTTACTGAATATTCCAGGGTTAGCTAGGGTTCCAGTTTTTTTTTTAATACTTCAAAAGAGACCATTTTGTTGCCTGACCTTACTAGAGGAGACATTATACTAGGGGGGAGTGCAGCACTCTCCCATATTAGTGAGGACCAGATTCAGTATGGTTGCACCCCTGGTCAGTGTACTGACAACCTGGTCCAGGGAGTTTGTGTTTACAAAGTACAGGAATCTCTGAGCCTGTACGTTAGGTATCCTACATGATTCACAGTTAATAGTAGGATAATTAAAGTCACCATGAGGAAAGGTAATGGATTTGATGGTGAGTGTTTCCAATAAGTTTAAAAACATGGTATGGGTTTCCTCAGTCACAGAGGGGGACATATAGCTTGCAAGGAAGTAGTATTGGATATTGCCTATGATGATTTGAACTTGAAACTTAAGTGCATTGTCCTGTTTGACCAGCCTTAAGGGATATTTATTGCAGATGTAAATTGAGACACCTCCACCTTTAGTACCTATCTGTGTGTAGTAACTGGTTTAAATGTGTGGAAGGCATTATAATCTGGCACTGTTGGCGTGATCTTTCCAGATTTAAACCGTGTCTCAGTGACCACACATACCTCATCATTCTCTAGGGTGAAGAGAGTTTCTAGGGAGTGAAGTTTCTTGTTTAGACTCCTAGCATTGAGCAGTAACAACTTTAGATTTTCTTGTTTTTTTATTTCCTATTTTTGAAGTACTTTCAGTTTGTCATTGCCTAAAAACGGCTACTGTTTTTGCTAATATTTGAGAGCCTATAGGGAAAAGGTGCTGATCATCCCTGGCAAAGCAGCGTGGTCTGCTGAACATCTCCTTTTATGCTGACAAATATTGCACCCCCTTAGAATGACACCAGAAACTTAGCCAATTATTAAAATCAGTCATGTTTTTTCGTATTGTGGCATCATCCTTCAGTCTTTTAACGTCAATTAAGCTTATATGCCCGATGTGTTCATTATTCAGCACCTGCATTCAGGAATGATTGGGGAGTGGGATAATGACATCGTTTTACTCTTCGCTGTGTCAGACCAAAGGTAAAATGCACCACTCCTTTTGTATGTGTGATCAGTGTAGATGCTAGCTACATGTACCGATGAGGTAAATGCCCTAACCATTACACCAACACTTCTAAAAATACTAGGCTATCAGTATGCAGATGATTATAGACCTAGCCAACAATGAGTGGCCGGAATCCAACGCTGTGCCTTGCATCTGTTTGGTAAAAGACTTAACCTCTTCTCTGCCAGCAACTCGGTTGTATGAGGGCATTCCTTCAATAATTCTCAGATTTCTTATTAACTGGGTCTTGGTCTTGATTAGCCCAAACTGTCACATTTGGGGTGATTTCAGTATCCAAACCAATGAGGAGTCCATGATCCTTATTAGAGAATTCATTACTGTAATGAAAAGATTTGGGTTTGCTTTGATGGTTATTTCTACAACCAACTGCCGTGGGCATACATTGGTGCCTGACCTCATTGTGTCAGCTATTGACCTGTCTGCTGATCTCAGTACTGACTGACTAGTCACTTATTTGTATTATTAAGTATCTGAGAAACCTCAGGAAACAAGAATGTGTAATATCTGTAGTATAAAAAAAAAGCTAAAAAAAGCTTAGGAAATCATTCAAAACAATTCAGCAAAGAAACCCAAGACCGCAGTTACTAATTTATGCACTCATTGCAGTTTTCTTCTTTTAAACAAAACTTACAAATCATCCTGGAAACGGCTTAAATAAAGTATGAAAAAATCTAATACATTTCCATCATTAGATTTTGTTACACAAGAGTGAAGGTAAACTGATTATTTCTCTATGGCTCTTAAATTGAATTACAATCGGCTGCTCTTTATCACAGAGTGATACTTTAAATTGTTCATGAGTCCAGGGCATTAATAGTTGCCACTATAGAAATTTCCAGCTAATTTTGCCATTGACCATTGCCTGCTGTGTAACATATGCTGACATCACCTTTATTATTCAGCAGGATTCTGACATCACTGCTATGACATATTTTAATCACACACTTGTGGTATAGCAGCATTTTGACATCATTTATGCTGCATCTCTCTCTGGCACACCTAATCACAAAAGGGTTCACATCTAGAACAAAAGAGGTTATTGTGCCTCTCTACTCATCACCCATTAGACCCATCATAGAATAAAATGCCCCATTTGAGGTATACCTTACAAGACACCTGCAACAGCTGAAAAGACCACACAAATACCTCACCAAGAGGATTACTGGCCTCAAACAGATGCCCTATGCAGCCCAACTCAAAAAACTCCAGCTGTACTCTGTTGCATACCGCTTACTCAGAGGTGATCTCTGCCTGACATACATGGCCATGTCCAACCCAGAATTGATGGACATGCTCCACCTAAAAAAACATGTCCCGGAGAGCCACACGTTCTAGAGATATAAACCTCACCACAACGATAAACAGGACATGTTGGCGGCATAGATTCCTGTCCCAGAGACTCCCCATCCTTTGGAACAGGATTCCAATATACATCAGGCAGAGCCCCTCACTAACACTCTTCAAGAGAAACCTTGACGGGTGGACAGGAAACAGAAAATTTACCCTGGGGATCACTGCAGTGGCTCTGCTGGACAGTGGCACAGGGAACTAATGGCTCTGCTCAACAGAGGCACAGGGGACTAATCTAAAGGGGTGGCGAAAGCCAACACATTCTGGCTAGGCTTATAAATGCCCTTGGGCACATAGCCTAGTACTTACCTATGAACCTATGAATGGAAATGCAGATTATATCACAAGTGATGTGCAACACCATTCTGGCATCACTATCTTGGTAAAGCAATGTTTAGATATGACGACTTATACAGAAACATTCTGTTAATTAACACTGTGGAGTGATGTGATGATGTAATTCTGATATCATTGCTGTGGTGAAGCACAATAATGATGATGATGTGGCAGAACTGCACTTTGACATCACTACTGTAGTAGAGCAGTAATTTGACATCTGTAGAGTGTTTACTGCATTGTTATACCAGTATTTAGTCCTCAGTGCATGCTACTGTATCGGTTTAATAGTACTCAGACAATTATTAATTACCACTGCAGTATTACAACAGCATTCAAGCATCAGTACTCACTGCTACAGTGAAGCATTCTAGTATTGTTTGCTATCTTGTAGAACAGTTCTGGTAGAACTATTGTACTACACCACTGCTCTGGGATCATTACTGTAGCACAGAAGTATAGTGACAGTAATGATGTGGACATGCAGCATACCAGGACAAAGCTGCTGTACAGAAACTTTCTGGTACTCCACTGTGAAAAAGCAGCATTAGGATCATTGTGAGGGTTCATACTCTTAGTCAGGTGCTCAGCTGGGCAAAGGATTTCTTGGTGTAAGAAATGGCCAAATGCATGCATTAAGTTCAAGTGCAATAACGCATATTTGTTACGTGGTAGTAGCCAGCACTGCTGCAACTTTTGTTTGTAATTAAACATTTTGGCATTAAGGTTGCATACATGCATATGCATAAGTTTTTGAGGGTTAAGGTTAGAAGAAGGGTTAGGAAAGATATAGAAGTATTGTTGTGCTTGGATACTGGTATGTTTGAATTATGCATGTGTTTTGTTTACTGGTATTTGATGCTTAATACCCTGGGGCAAGGGATAACACACATGACTAAGATGTACAGAGCAGCATCTCTAACTTTTGTCTCCATAGTTAGCTGTGCCAAACCTAACCCTTTCCCTGACAACCTACCCGCACCCCTACACGTCTGCAAGTTAGTGGTCTGTTTTTGATGTTTTTTTTTTTTTGTAGCACTGACTGGAAATAAGACTGGTTTTGTTTTTTCAATCGGTGTGAGCCGTATTTTGTGTTTTCAGTGGGTTTTGTTGTGAGTACATTCATCCATCAGTAATATACTCAGATTCCTCATTCTCTGAGTATTAATGTGCCACAGCTTTGTGACATCATCTCTGTGGTACACTAATTTGCCAGAATCATTACTGATATCCTGTAAAATTCGGACAACTCTCCTTTTGTTCTGGAGCAGAATCTCTCTGACAGCACAACTATTGCACAACACTGACATTAGTTCTGTTGCACTTGAAGTACTCTGACATTTTATCATTTTACTGTAATACAGCTGCATTCCTTTATCACTGTAGTAAATCAGCATTCTATTACCACAGGATGATGACATTACTACTGTGGTACTGAATTAATCTTTTGTTTAACAGTTTTAACAGTAGTATGTCAGAATGCTGACATCATTGTCATGGTATAGTATAGCACTGTATTAGAGCAGTAGTAATCTGACATCATTACCATTATGCAGTACAATGGTGTGATAGAACAACATTCTGACATCATTGCCATGGTACAGTATATCACTGTGACAGGCTAGCAGCATGATGATGTCTTTAAGATGGTACAATATAACACCAAAATAAAACAGCATTTAGATATTTCCATGGTGCTGTACGTTGATGTGATAGACAGCAGCATTCTGATATTACCATTGTACAGTACAATAATGTGATAGAACATCATTCTGACATCATTACTATGTCACAGTACAACAGTGTGATAAAACAGCAGCATTCTGACATCATTACCATGGTACACTGCAGCACTATGATATAATGACAATATTCTGACATCATTGCCATGGTACATTGCAGCACTATCATATAATGGCAGTATTCTGATATCTTTATCATTGTATAGTACAATATTGTGATAAAGTGCCATGCCATTACCAAAATAAACTTCAGCAAAGTTTTAAACATAGCTGACATCTCAAAATCCTAAAACACAAAATGTTGATGCCTTAGAAGAAGTATTATAGTAGTTTGTCCTCTAAAGACAAAGCAAAACATAATAAAGTTAAGATGCTTCAAAACAGACTCGACAAAATTATCTTCCGAACTACTGCCAAATAAAGATTTAATGCCCATTGATTGTTTAATCGAACACTGCTCATCTCTGAACCTGCCATAATTGATGTATCAGGAAGAAAGAGTATCATTGACTGGATGCTAACTTAATATACCTACGATGTTTTTTCTAAATTAAATTGAAGGAATACCTTCACTACATATTCTTAGTGTGGACCTAATATAAAATACCAAAATGAACAGTCGACAGATGGGCCAGTTTGAAAAATGCCACAGAATATTAAACATGATCCCACTGGACCCTCTAAAATGCATTCTATTTCCAGCTGTAAACTGCTCCAATTAAATCATCTTTAAATATTCTCTCAGCTCTGTAACACCCCTAAGAAGAACAGTCTAAAGCTCATCTGCACCTCAGCTAACCATACAAATGACTATTAGAGATAAGGCATGGAAAATGCTGGAAAAATAACAAACCAGTATAGCACTACAATATTTTAGATCCCCTTAGAAAGAATGTTAAAATGCATTACAAAAAGAAAAGAAAATATTTTTTTAAACTTTGCAATCTGCCAACAATTATGACCCAAAATAACCCAAAAATATTTTGGACACCGTCAATGATTTAATCAAACAAATCCAGAAAGTTATATCAGACCCCCCCTATCATATGAATCAGGTTTCACTATAGCATGCAAAATGAACACACTTTTTTTACAAGGTACTACATCCCTTTTAAATTTACACAACCCAACAAATGCACCACATGTGAAAATTTACTATACTTTTAATCTTCAACCTATCTTTTCAAACTGCATCGGACAATTACCCAAAAAAATGAACCCTACTATATTAAGCACCTGATAAGATCGCCACCAGAATACCAATGCATTGCAGCCACTACTGCATACCTAATGGTAAACTTAATTACTAGAGCCATAGAAGAACAATGTGTTCTATAAAGGTAGAAACAATGTCATATAATCCCAAAGGTGGACCCCAACAATGGATTCCAAATTTTCAGCCAATAGCCATGCTATTTCCAATATAATTGAGGAATTAATAAAAAACAAATCTTAATCCAGCTAACTAAAAACAGCCTACTATAACCAATCCAGAATGGATTATCTGCTGTCCTTTGCATTGTGAAGGTAAAGCTATGCTTACTTTCAGAAACACAATAAATAGAGAAATAAACCAAGGCATAACAGCCTCCCTCTTTCTAGCCTTGTAAAAATCATTTGAGGGTGCTACAACAACCTACTATGATGTGGTATAAGACTACATGTAAGTAGGTTCATAGGTGAATACTAGGCTAACTCTCTTTAAGGGCAGTTGTAAGCTTAGCCAATAATGAGAGGTCAGAATCAAACCCTGTACCTTGTGTCTATAAGACAAAGACCTTAACCATTATACTAAATGATGAATACTTGAACAATAAAATGGTTTAACAGCTACATGTCTCGCATTTTTCAGTCAGTATAATGAAAAGATATATATTCACTTTTCCAACCTACCTGTCTAGGAGTATGACAGAAATCAGCCCTTAGCTCCTTTCTGTTTAACATATTCATAAATAAAATACACACTAGTAAATTAACTGTCATTCAGTGCACTGATAACATCACTCTACAGATACCCTAAGTCAGCTCCAAATAAACAAAAAATGCACTCAACAAAGTAGAACAGCGACTGAGTTCCAAGTAATACTAAATGCAAAAAAGAACTATATCGAAGCTGTTAGTTTCTGGACAGTACAAAAGAATAAAGCGGACTTCAGCATAATATCTTCAGGAAAACTCATATGGAATAGGTGAGACACGCCAGATTGCTGGGAGTAAAAACACATTTAAACTTAAGAGCTGATCAACATATAAAGTGATATAGCTAAAACTAACCAACAATAATTATTTTTGCTTGAAAAGTCATGTATATTAAAACAGAATCTGAGCGCTTCTGCCATTAGTGAATTGTATAACGATAGGGTCTACAAACAAAAGGAACTGAGGAATTGTTCTTTCATCATGGTGCACGACTTTAGGTCTGATAGTGCATAACTTTCTTTCATCATGGTGCATGACTTTACGTCTGATAGTACATAACTTTTTTTCATCATGGTGCACAACTTTAGATCTGATAGTGCATAACTTTCTTTCATCATGGTGCACAACTTTGGGTTTGATAGTACATAACTGGAGGGGGCATCCATGTGTAATCCCTAACATAGCCTAAGTGGCTGCTTTGTCCACCTCCTCCCAAATAAAATAGAGACTGATATGTTCCATTTCTTGGTTTCAGTGCACATCGATGTGCTTTCATGAAGAGCACTTGGACATACTTGTGATTAAAAACATGTTTTTGGAACTTTACATTCAGAAATATGTTCCTAACCAAAACACAGCTGATACATAGTAAGCAGAGGTGGCATAAAGTAAGACAAACACTAACCTAATGAAAAGTACTTAGCAGCCATGATTGTTTACAATACAACAAAGCAGAACATCACTAAATTCACATAAGAAAATGTAGCATATGATTAATGATGTATATGTTTTATCATAATGCTCAGTTAGGCATTACAACCACAGGAAACATTAAAATAAATGTAAAACATCCATTTCTTGTGGGGTAGAGCTCCCACCACCACAACTCATACAACCCAAAACTTATTGATCATAACACAGAGGTCATTGTGTACTGAGGAAAGCAAAGTCACCAGTCATAGCAACTGACACAAATACATATAAACCAAAAACTACTGCTCACAAAATAATGTTTTTCAGCTTAGAGGCATTGCCTATCAATAGAATAATGACCACAAAATGACCTGCTAACTATGAAAACACTTTCCAAGCTCATCCAATATTTACAAATATTTATTATTATCATCATGATTTTTTCTCCAGAATAAACCTACATTTGGGAATTTGGGGGGGGGGAATCATAAAAAAAGGCCGTCATTTAATCTGTGGTCTAAGCATGTAAACCCATTAATGGTTTCATACTGGCCTGAACTAATTATTTTCTTGAGTGACATAGTCTAAAAATGGTATAAAACAGAGTTGTACTGAAAACACATTCCCTATAGCCATCTGAGTAAAGTCTATGAAATGAGTAAAAGGAAGACGCTTGTTGATAGTGTATTAAATGTCATGAAGTTTGACATGAATACAATTAAATGTATAGAGGCAAGACTCCATGCATGTAGTTGGCAAATGTTTTCTTACCTTGCAAAGCAGCAGCAGTTCTGTTTAAAATTAAGTTTTCTTCTGAGAGTACATTAACTTCATTCTCCAGTTTGGTCACATTCTCTTTAAAACAAGAAAACAAATACATCATAAATAGTGGTTAAGGACTGTGATCCATTTTGTTTCAAATATGTCTGAAATGTGCAGTTTATATACATACTATCCAATAAATAACATATATAAAGAAAAGAAGAAAAGAAACACATCACCACACTAAACATAAAATGCTTTAGTTGTACCATTTTTGCCATTTCCAGAACCCCTCACATGCCCATATGTGCAAATACACACACCACATGACAGTTCTGTCAGTTGTGCCTGTCAGTCTATAGTGCAGTAAAAATGGCTCATTCATAGAACACACACAAATTTGATGTACATATTTATCTCATTTGTGTATGCAAAAACATCTGTATGTGTAGATCCATATGTCGAAATGTCCCAAAGCATAGCACAACATTTCTGAAGCACTGCAAAAAACTAAAATTTTTGGTTATGCCTTCCATTTCCACAAAGAACAGGTTGATGTGCCCTGTCTCACTTAAATGTCACTACTGTGAACATTAGGACTATTGAACTTTACTCATGTTCAAACTGTATTTCAATTCCTACATGTGGTGCATTACTGGATTTCAAGTCCAACATTCCTATATAAGGCTTTAGAGGATTTCAGGTTCTATATTCATACATGAGCTTTTGTGGATTTCAAGTCCTACATTCACACACCAAGTTTTCCCCTTCACCCTCACCCTTAAATTTAATCAGCTCCAAAGTTGCTGTTCTTTGGGGAAAGAAAATGTCTCCTGTAGTGATCTAATTAATCAAGAGTGCTCGTTTCCCTCCAAATTTTGTTCTATTCATAAAATGTGTGCTTTTCTGTCAAATTTCTGAAGATTAAAATCACTAAATAATGACTTGCATTTCGGTTTCAAACTTTATATCCTTCAGAAAATGCATGCTAACACATCCTGTTATTCTAGCAACTGTTTAAGTTCGTAAGAGCTATGTTTAAAATATGTTCTTATTTTTGGGCCTCTGACCCCATATTATCTCTTGCACTAAGAGGCATGCCCTGATGATGTCACTGTGTGCAAATGTCCCACCTGTTCCTTCCTAAACATGTTCACCATCAATTTATGTTGATGAGTTGTTTTGCCTAATAGATACTTAGTCCACCCATTTGTCTTCTCTGACTAATCGGGCAGTGAAATTGGCTGGATGTTTTATTACCTGAAAACATCCTAATAATCTTGCCAGCTAGGAATTGGAGCAAGATGACTTTTATATTTGTTTGTGATATTAGGCTTTGGTTAGGAAATTACATTTATTTCATGCAGTAAAATGTTTGTGTGCTTGGTAAATAAAAAGCATCACTGAGTCTCCCTTGTTTTAGTGCAACATTTTTCCAGGCAATAGTCATGTCAATACACAGACACAATGTACACATACTCTGTTTCTGTAGAAATAATTATAAAAATAAAGAGGTTAGCAAATAAGTCTAGCAATGTTCTCTGCTTTTTTCCAGGACACAACTTAAAATACATTGACTTTAAATAGAAATAAATCCAACCAAGACTAAAAGAGGGCATTCAAGATTCTTGATATGTCTTTATGATACATTATAGGGATACTTCTTCACTTGTTCATTAATAACTCTAGCTTGCTATTTAAGCTTAAAGGAAAAGTCAGAAAATAGTTTATTAATAATGCTTTCAGCATTTCACTATTGCATTCTGACATTGTTCAGTAAATAAAGGGATCTTGTTGTCAGTGGATTCTCTTTAGTATGAATAGATATAGATATGTTTTCCTTAACTAAGCTCTATGCAAAATGTATCATTTTCTTTTTCAAGGCACATAAATAAACATTTCAGCAATATTTAATAAATTGCAGTGTGCATCTTACATTACACTGAATTTCACACTGCACTGAGAGCTTGCATGTTAATGTGTTTAGAAATATAGACACTGAGAGATTCAGAGGCCAGCAGATACAGTACAGAAAATGCAGTGTGAAACACAGTATGTGCATAATTATACTACAACGGTTCATTGCCATTCAAAAATGAGCACACTGATTGGACAGTCCAACCAGAATGCCCATTGTAAATTGCCCATATACCAATGGAAAGAAGTCAGGTTGTTGCATGGCCAATCTTTATGTTGAACTATGCACTGTAATGCCTCCTTGTAACCTGCTCCCATGGAGCAGACTATTAGTTTAAGACTTTTTTAAATAGCAGTTTAGTTTACTTTCTCCTTGCTACTAGGCAGAGAATTCAAACTGCTTTTAAAACAATCTTAAATACTCTGCACCACAGAGCAGGTTATGCAAGTATATTTATTTAACAAAAAAAAAAAAACTCAGCTTCCCATAATGGGAAATGTGCAATCAGTCCCAAGGCACTCAATGACTTCAGCCCTCAGTGATTTTGGTGGGGTGCCAGTGCCAAAGACAATGTTCTGTTTAGCTGGTACATGTAGAACAAGCACAATATGTCATCTAAGTGCCCCAGACAATTACATTATTTAAGGAAAAATCATATATTTAGAAAAGATATGATTTTTTCCTTAAATAATGTAATTGAGTAATAGGAATAATCCACTCTTGTATGTGGTTAACACAGGATTTACCCACAGATAGCTTTGTTCCATTACTCAGTGTTTGGCCTTATGAAGAAACCATGCCAGCCGTGGGTAAATCCGGTATTACCAACACACAGTCATAGATTATTGCTTAAATGTTTGCCAACTGTAAATTTTGTGTGGCTGCAGAATCTGTAGTCCATAACTGATGCTATGTCCAGTTTTTATTGCAATGCACACATGCTTTTCACCAGAGCCGACCTCTTCAACTTCTGGCCCATGACTTTACTTTGCACTAGCTCCTATCTCATTTAGTATTGGACAGGAAAAATAATACCATTCATGATGAAGGTTGTGTGCTGCTAAAATAATACAAGCAAAACTGTAATTGTATTGTAGTATATTATGACATTTTGTAAAGTAAAAGAGTTCCTCAGACTGAAAGTAATGATTGACATTTCTGAATGGCAATTTTTTCTTTTAGAGGGAGTTATTTGATGTAACATTTAGCTTATTTTCTGAAAGCCCAATAGGCATGTAGTCGTAAACCTTTATAACTATAGTTGCCTTTTTGCTCTTATTAACGAGAGGTGAGAAGGTGTCTTCTCTTTCCTCCTTTTACAGTTGCTATACCTTCTTAAGTAACTCATGAAAACAATATGCCCAACGCCAATGGTCTGTGCCACACATTTATTTTTTAAGCAAACCTTTGTGCTAAACACATGGCCCCATAAGTAACTGAATGAACTGTAATTTAAATGATAAACACATCAGTTATTTATGCTTTACAGGGATTAGAGCCTGCAGGATTTCAATGTCTGCATGGTTTCTTTTTCAAGGCCAAATACTTTAAGCCTATTAATATGAGACTTTTTAACATAAAAGTAACCTTTTTTGTTTTCACTTACCTTGTTTTATAATTTCTAGTCAATAATACAGGTCTATACTGTATACTCAGTTTACTTTCTACTGATTCTTAACATTAATGTATGAACTTCTATTGATAATTTCTCTGGAAATTGAAGATGCTTAAATAGCACCACATTTGCTGTTAGGGGAATGTTTTAAACCATTTTCCCCATATATTTTGTAACTCTAAACACAGTTTTCAACTTGAGACATAGGTATTCAGAGTACAAGGAATGATGTATGTGAAAATGTCTACAACTGCTCTACAGAGCCATGGTTAGAACTTATGAATGACATATGCAACTGTTCAGCATGATGTTATTGCTCAAGAAACACTAAAAATATATTTGTAGCAACCTATCCTATATACTACAGAAATATAAATACTCTCTGCTTACAGAACTACTGCTGGGTCTCGCTTCTTGACATCACACATTTTCTGTTATTACCTCCACCAATTTAGCATGACTTTACCTTTATACCTTTTGTAGATTATTACCTCCAAAAAGGCATGTGCAGATAAAACCACAGTGCTTTGGGACTAGCTCCCCAATACATTCCATTCTCACTGAAGGATTAAAGTAGGAATGATTAGCTTTAGACTAACAAAAGTATGCCTTTTTATAAACTGGTATTATAACAGAAACAACAGAAGGTAGTTTGCCTCTGCAGCTATTCCTTCTGATTTGTTACTTTTATAAGTTGAGAGAAATTTATTTTTGTAAATTTTGAAAGATTCTCCACAAGTGTAATGGGTTTGGTTGAAAAGCCTTTTTCCAGTATTTAATCCATACATTTAATCCCAAGCAGTGGTATGGCACAATGAAGATACATTTTGTTTCTGAAAGGTGGATTTGATTAGACCAACAACACCTAAAATCATGAAAAAAATAAATAAAAAAATAAAAGACAGACATAAGCATTTCCTTTTGCCTGAGTGTTCAATAAGGGTAAATTATACATTACCATGTTTTGTTTATCATTTCTTTTAAATTATTATATTAACAGACAGTGCTCAGTATAAACTAATTCAATTAAGACAATATTTCAGGCATTAGCAGTCCTAAATTACTTTTCACTGCACCATGAAACTTGAACTCCTCCATTTAAGATACCTGCCCCCACACCCTCGTACATAGCAGCACACATGCAATCTAAGATCACATTTCTGCCATGAAAAAACAAAGTAGGTTAAACGTCAACAGCTATAATGCTATTAAAAAGCTGTTGGGGAATTTTCAAAACTTTCTGTACAGATTTTCAGTGATTCACACTTTCACAGTTATATATAGGATCCTTCTCTGAATGCTGCCTACAGCACTAAAGCATTTTATAAAAATGGTTGAGTTTAGACAATGACTGTTGAAAAATCATATTATTTGAAGAGCAAAAGGCATGTAATACATTTACTTGTTACACCTGAAACTCTGATGTTTGTAAGATGGGATATATTTCTACTATATACAGTAGTACCACATAAGGAAAGTATTGAAGTTGTACATCTATTATCATCCAAACACTCAGAATACTCAATGAAGTTATAATTTACAAATATAAATATGAAGTTTGCACGGACACAGACTGTTGTATGTTTAGCTATCTGTTGTATAGTAATTACAGTAGAATAAAAAAATATAACTTTTTATACTACATTTGTCTTAATGTTTGTATTGTAAAAACAAGTCATGATTTCTTGCTATTATTTTATTGGTTATACTTATAGTATAGCTACATTTTCAGGGCTCATTAGTTTGAGGAAACCTTATTGGCAAACGCTAACTCTGGTTTATTCAAGTTTATTTTTATTCAGGATAGATTCAGTGTGCTTTTTTAAATTAATAAAGCTGTTTAATTGAATTTGATTTATACATTGTATACATTAAGTGCTTTGTAGTGTAAGGTAACAAAAAAAAAAATAAAAGGTTGATGATTTGAGTCCCCTCAGGGCTGTATGGTTTATATCACACACATCTGGGCAAGTCTGCAAATCAGTGGAAGCTGACAAGCCACATCTCGGGAATCAGTTTAGTCAAGCCCCTTGCAAGTAAATCACAATCCAGCTCATCTATAGGCATTGTGGAAAAATTAAATAATTTAAAATCCCCTCTAGAATTAAGATGGCTAGACAAACAGAAATAAATTATGACTTCCATTAACAGAAATAATCTCTATCCTTGACGACTTTCCCCTCTGGTTCCCTCTTGGGTTCCCTCTTAAATTGAACGGAAAAACACCTTAATCCCTGTTCACATACTGTTCCCTCTGCACATGGTTGTCCCTGCAGCTGCACTTCCTTAGACATTCTGATCATCTCAGTGGGGGGTATTCTTCCATGTCTAAAAAAACTTCCTGTTCAGTTACCATATTACTTAGATGTTGACTCTCACCCCAGCTTTGTGACTTAGGTGGTTTAGGATAGGCACTGTTATGGTTATATTCAAACCTGTCTCTCTCTATCTTTTTTAATTTCCTGTTCTTAATGTTCATGCTGGTGTTGAATACTCTTAAAAACATGGTTATAATCAAAAACATTGATTTCATGCAATGAATCACGTACGGTCCTCTTATCCAACTTAGTTGCCTCCCTACTCAAACAGTTAATAAACTTCTCATGTTTGACCACAAGCTGCATGTATTAGAAGCCATGTCAGTCAAACATCTGTAACAATTCCTTATGAAGAACAGAATTAGCGACCAAACCAGTAGGAAACCGCCATACACGTAGTTCTTTAGGAACTAACTTCAACTTGAGACACTCCTTGAAATACTTATTGTCAAGCTGAAGTTTCTTAATTTTAAGAAGTGAATGGTCAAGTTTATTCAAGTTATCATGATAACTGGCAATACTTACTCGTGGGTCAGCTGAAAAACTAAAATTCGGAGCAAGCCAGTCATTGATTGCAGGAACCTCATTATGTAGTTCCATATTCACATTATGTTGTTCTTGGTATGTCTGTAGAAGTGGATTATTAACGGCTACAGACTGACCCAAAATCCGATGGAGATCCTGTCCTTGCAGCAAGTGTTGAACATAATTCCCCTCCACTTGCCTCAAAGGGTGCATTTCCCTGCTGTTAGAAACCACCCCCAGGGGCATCTGCAACATATGCATCCGTTCAATGCAATCCAATCTCCGTGACATTTGCTGCATAAGCAAAGTCAGGTCACTGATGGATTGCCTGATATCTTGTTTGAACAGCACTTGCGACTCCCCTTCCTGTATGCCTGATGCCATTATAAACAGTAAAATCCATGAAAAAGACACAGACAAAAAATACAAAGCTGGTAACAGGAAAATAGGCAGATGCAGTATCCTCTAAATACACAAAGTTTATTTCAAAAAGACTGTGAATAAGTGCTTTTGTCTCTGACAATTCAGAGACTTTATCAGAACATTAGATTAATACATTCCCATCATATAAAAACATTTAAAACAGACACACACCCCTTAAAAATCAACCAATGAGCAACAGGAACCAGAAATTGGCAATAAAATCTTAAAGTGCCATTACCGCATATGTTGGACCCTGCAAATGAATACCAATGTATATATTAAAAAAAAAAAATTGTCCCATACATATTTACCAAATCTATTATATAAAAAAGACATGAAACCACAGACAACCCCCCTTTTTAAAAAATCAACTTTTAAAACTAAACATATACAAACATATATATATATATATATATATATATATATATATATATGAACACATGAAATGTGTATATATATAAAGCTACCTTTCTAAGGCTTTAAGTTTTAAAAATCAGGAAATAGAAAAAAAGAATCATTTAATCCCAGCCATTGCATAGCATTAAGAAGGATCTGCCATAAGGCTTCCTATCTTTCTAAATGCAATGCCCATGCCCCCCCCCAACATCAATATCAAGAACTTCTAGGATGGTAAATTTAAAGGCATGACCAGGACAGTCCATGCAATGTTTCGCCAGTGCACTTGTATCTTTTTTATTTTTTCTTATGTCTCTTAGATGTTCATAAATATGACTAGTACTACAATATTAGTATAAGTATACATTATTGGTAACTGTATCTCCTCCATAATTCTATATCCTCCTTTACTTGACATTTTAGTAATTTACATTACTACTGTGTTCATGGTTATAGCAAAGATCATACTGCTTGAAGGACATCCTTGTTTTATACCACACACTATTTTCAAATCTTCCCCAATCCAACCGTTTACATTCAGTTTCACATAATTCTTTTCATATATTGATTTAATTACTTCTAATATTTTTTCACTTAGGTTGCATGCTTGTAAAATTCCCCGTAATGCTTTATACTGAATATCATCATATACCTTACTGAATCACTTATGATTTTTGTTTCCATGTTTTTATTAATAATTTCATCAATTACTTTCCTTATTATCCACAATAGGTCTTGACCCCCCTTTCCTTTTCTCCCAAACAAATTCTGATCATATAATCTTTCTATTTTACATTGTAGTCTTTTAGTTACTATTCTCATGAACTTTTATACTCTGTGTTGTTCAGTGTAATTGATCTCCAGTTTTTTATTTCATCTTTATTGCCTTTCTGTAATAGAAATTTTATCACACCTGTGCAAATTTCTTTATACCTAATTCCACTTTTTAGCCACTCAATTACTTCTATAAACACCATTTTTGCCATTCATACATTTTTGTACATACTATATTCAATTCTGTCCAAACCTGTAGCTGAATTAATGTTAATATCTTTCAAGATTTCATTCAACTCATTTTATAATTATTTTTCTCTCTAAATATTCATTATTTCCTTATTTAATGTTTCACCATACGTATTCTTTAATTATTTCATATATTTCTCCGTGTTTTTTAACTTGTTTCCCTTCTTTATTTTTTAATTCTCTTATCTTTCCTTCTTTTACAATTTTACATAAGTATGGTGCTGCTGATTCTTTTTTTCCTTTTAAGCAATATCTTTGCTTATCTATCATTTATTAACCTTATGCTGATTTCTTCTATAAAATTTGTTCTTTTGCATAAAATGATTTTTCTTCTCATTCAACTCTTTAAATATTTTTGACTTAATATTTTGCATTTCATTTTTTCCTTTCCTTTTTGTATACATTCTAAAAATGTTTGTATTTCTTTTTGAACTGAATGCACCATATTTTTCAGAGTTTATAAAAATCTGCCATACTGATATGTTGCTATAATTCTGACATTTCTTTTCTTTCTTCTAAATCTAACTCTTTCATTTACTCTTTTTGTCTTTTCCTGTTTTAATATATTCCTCAGTTTCATGAATTCTTATCCACATTGCCACATGATCAGTGAACCCATTATATTTAATTCCTTTTTGTGTAATTTTAGGCATTCTGATATCAAAAATAATCAATTTATTTTTTTTAATTTCATTTTTTTTGTAAATCCAGTGTTTATGTTCCCATATTTTAATTTTCCACTCCTCATAATTCCAATAACCATGTTAACATCACAATTATTCTTTTTATTTCTTAAATTACAATTAAAGTCACTTGTCATTATCATATCCATGTTAACACAGATATGATGTGGTAGACTTTTAAACATTTTTTCTTTCTTTTTTGTCACATAAGCATATAAAGCTGTTAATCTTTATAAATATTTTTTCATCTTCTATATACTACTGTTACTTGGCCCATTTCTACTATTATAATATAATATTTGAATATTTTCTTGGCACAGTATAAAAATCTGAACATGTTTCTTTGGAATGGTACTGTTATTTGGAATAAAGGCAAAGTTTTTCTGTTTGCACCCCTTCTTCTTGTGTTTGCATTCTAATATCTTCTAACACTATTACTTGAACATCTACTGCAGCACACCATTGTTAAATACTAATTCTTATCTTAATATTCTTCATACTGTTCATATTCAAAAGTAATATTTTCAGCTTTATAGAACAATTATTAGAATAATCTTCTTATCCCTATCCTTTTGTAGTCTCATTATATTTTTAAATTTTCTTTTTCCTTCCCTCACTCTTTCCTGTTGAATTTTTATTTGCCTTTTACTGTATGCCACTCTAGTCTTCACTTGTTTCATCAGTCTTGCTTTCTTTTCCCCTTTGTCTTTCCCTTTAAATTTAAATACCATTTCTATGTTTTTTTTCCTGTGTTGTGCATTCTTGTATAGCATTTTTTTCTAACTTTCTTGTATAATTTCATTTTCATTTCCATTTTCATTTTCTTGTATTTCTACCTCACATTCTAACCATGAATGTCCTGTATTACCACATTTATTACATTTCACTTCATATTTCTTTGCATTATGACCAGTCTGCCCATAGAAATAATGTCTTTCTTTTGCCACATTCATTAACTAAATGACCACTTTTTCCACAAAAATAACAAGTCTTTGGTTGTCCTCTGTACCTCACAAAACTTCTATTGCCATGCACATTAATAATACTAGGTATGTGTATCACATTGTCATTTTCCATTTTTAAAATTATTCCACATTTCCAACTCCCAGTCCATAATCCTATTTCATCATAGATTTTAGTAGTGTCTGTGACACTGCCAGCTCATTTATCTGGAATTTTGTAAATAATTATATGTCATTTGTGAATATTGATATGATTTATACAGAACTGTATGTTATATACTGAGCTTCAAGAATATAACCACAGCATACCCTGCTGGAACTTACAAAACTTCAAGAAAATAAGTTGAAATTAAGTGATTTACAATGTGCTGTAAAAGTTAGTTTCAATGCAGCAAGCAGACACATTGTCTAGATATAGAAGTAAGTTTTTATATTGTCTGAAAAGAAAAGTAATTACTAGGTTTAAAATGTAAAGTGCTTGATTGCTTTATGAGTTCCTAGCAGCTACACAGTTCTGAGCAAAGATCTGAGAGATATGTATTTCTAACACAGAGATGTTAAAATTCTATTAGTTTCTGGTTTAGCCTGGGAACTGAAGTCAGGTGATAAAAAATGATGTCATCCAGACTAACCCAGAAGTAATGTTTTATATTAATTTGGGGACTCTCAGTGAGACTGGGCATTTTGTATCTTGTCTTGGACCTAGAAACATCCACTTGGTACTTCTGCCTGCATGTTGTCTGTAAGTAAGACTTGGGGCATAGTATGTCTCTTAGAGATACATAGGAGTATAGTAAAGATTAGTTTAGATGTTTTTGTTCTTATACAAGACTGTCCTGCAATGTTTTTTCAAATATTTCCTGTGATTTTGAACTCTGAAGTAAATGTATTTGTTTTCTGAGTATTGTCTTGTTCTTTTATTATTTATCATTAAATATATTTAAAGCAGTCTTTTAGGCTGATATTTGTGAGACATATTTAAGCTCTTAGGGTACTTGCATATGTATTTGGTGACACTGTACAGGCCACTCCTAAATAGCCTTGCAAATTTGGTCAAAACTACCATTTGGATTTATAGTAACATTATACAGTAGGATTGGTCGCCATTTGTAAGGGTCTTATAGTAGCTGATAAGTAGGGGTGGCTGTTGGCAGCTGGTACTACCTTATAGTCTGGGCAGAAAGGAGCATAGCTAGTAAACCTGTGCTAGCCTCCCAGGTGTGTGTGTTTGTATATCAGTCAAATCTGTGTGTGTGTGTGTGTGTGTGTGTGTGTGTGTGTGTGTGTGTGTGTGTGTGTGTGTGTGTGTGTCAGCTAATTGGGCAGTGACATGGTTGGACAGAGAGGGTGCTGGAGGTCTTAGTTTGGCCACTCACTTGAGATCTTAAATCTATAGCTGTGCCAATAGAGAGTCTTATTGGGGATCTGGAGAAAGAGCGAGAAACCAGCCCCAGACTGACTGTGATCTCGGTGTGCTCTTAAGGGAAATTGCACTTTACTATGTGTGTAATTGTCATCTTCCCATTGTGTACATCCCTCACTGTTGCCAGTGGTGAGGATTGAGGCTCCTTGATTACTGGCCAATGTAGGCGTGTCCCAGTGTCCACCACTTCTTTATATATGGTCAACAATTATTCTCTCAGTTCTTTTGCTCCCACTTCAGTTCTAAACCGAATCAGGTTTCTTTTTCTGTTTGCCAGAAAAAGGCTCGCACAACATATTCTGACCATGGAAAATCTGCTTTTTTGTTTTTATAGGCCCCCAAAAAGTTTTCCATAGCCTGGACAGTTTCAAAAAACAAGTCACAAAAAGTTTCTTTTAATTAAAATGAAAGCTCTTGCCTCTTCAGCTTTTACTTTCAGAGGTACAGTAACATTGTCCCATACATCATATCCACCCAGGCCTTTTTCTTTTTTTACTGTTCACCTGAGCAACATATTTTTCCTTTACTTCCTTCATCTCTGTCTTCTCCTTAGCTCCTCCTTCCACCGTTTGAGCACAGGCCTTTTTTTCTGGAATGTTCTCTGGCTCTTATTCCTTCTCTTTCTCTCTCCTCTATTTTTCCATAATGTCATTCCAGGATATAGCAGTGCCACTTTCTAGCTCACTCTGGTTAACTACCTCCTCTAGATA
Source organism: Protopterus annectens (assembly GCF_019279795.1). Classification (NCBI taxonomy): domain Eukaryota; kingdom Metazoa; phylum Chordata; order Ceratodontiformes; family Protopteridae; genus Protopterus; species Protopterus annectens. The sequence goes on from NC_056747.1 coordinate 98,946,315, forward strand.
CTCATCCTGCAACCCTTCCAATTAGAGGGTTGAAATAATGCATTTTTTCCTGCTGCTGCTTCTCTTTCAAACAGGGTTTTCTGCAAATCTTCTGAAGCCATCTCCACCACTGCATTTAGCTCAATCTCCTTTCTGATCTCTTCACCATCAGCAGACATTGTTTTATCTGGACCCCACATCACTTGAAAATATTTCTGGTAGGGATTCTTCCATTTGTCTTCATTTTCAATACATTTTACTTCCAGATTGTCTTGGTTCTCAGCATCCATGTTTCTCCCTGTTCCTCCTGGCTGTCTCTATGCCTGGACAGGAAACAGGAAGTCAGGATGCGTAACACTCAAAGTATTCTCCTACTGAAAAGAATAGGAGAAATTCCCCAATGTCCTTTCCAAATTTCCCCTAGTATTACTAGTAGTATAAATACCACCTCAGGTCTCCCTGAAAGGAGGCTACTAGCCCAACAGGACTAACCTGCTTAACAAACAAAAAATTAAGGTATTACTACTCAACACTAGAAGCCATAAAAAACTCCACTCCCAACAATTACTCCCTACCCTGGAAACCATAAATATGTGCATCATCATCACAATGGAATTACTTTACATCCAACCTACTATTAACAAGCCCATTATCATATCATAGGTAATTATAGCACCCCCTCTTTGTGCACCTTGGCTCACACCTCCTACCTAACTTATATGGAGTTTCTATGTATTAAGTCATACATCATCCTCCTAGGGGACTTCAACTACCCCTTCATATACTGGGAGACTTGTACAACTTCAATCAAATATACACAGAAATTTCTGAACTTCATTAATACAAACTCACTAGACCAGTTAATCCAAACTCCAGCCAAGGGCAGCAAAATTCTAGATTTGGTCCTTACTAATATGGGGTATGTTTGCTCTGCACCAGTAGTAACTTCCTCCCTGGTAAAATCAGACCACACATCAAGTGAAAGGAATACGGGTCCCACTGAAGTGAGTGGTATTCTCTGTAATACATTCCTATCCCTTCAACATGCCCTGTTTATGTCACAGAAGATACTGAAATCCCTTGAGCAGGTGTTAGCATGAATGTTTGATAGGTCTGAAAGGATAGCGTCTGTTAAAAATATATATGCAAGGCAGAGGTCACCTTCTAGCATCCTTTATGGTTTGGAGAAGAGAGACAAGGCTTTGATATAGGCTCTTGATTTTTTATAGCGAGAGAGGATTGCAGTCTTTCAAGTTGTGACAGGTGTTTGGACAGGTAAATACCAAAAGGGGAATTGTACTGAATGACTGGACTAATTAGAGCGGAGTACAGTGAAATAATTAGATCTTTTGACATGGACACTATGACTTTAAATATAAGTTATGTAGTAAAAAAGGACTGCCTTACAATAGCGGATATGCAGTGATCAAAGGACAGTTTGTTGTTTACATAGGTTCTCAGATCCCTGACTTACAGGATCAACTTACAGGGAGGTTGTGTCATTGTGATAGTTATAGGAGAAGTCATGCCTGCCAAAGGATACTGTTATACATTTCTTGACATTTAGATTTAGTCCATAGTTTTAACACCAGCTATTTGTTTGGGAAAGGCCATCTTGTGGGGCTTTGCTCTCTCCTGGGGAGTTAATGACCACACCAAGTTTGCAGTCATTTGTAAACTTGGTCAGCCTTAAACCCTTAACATTTGCTTCAACCTCCTAGAAGTAAATGCCAAAGAGGAGTGGTCCCAGGGACCAAACCCTGTAGTACCCAGCTTAGTGACAGTTCATTTGGAGGACGTAGAGAAGCCCACCCTAATTTCCTGTATTCTGTTTGTGATCTAGTTAGATCATCAATGAGTTACATAGAGATTTACGTTTAACTGGTACAAGTTTATCTATGATACCAGAGCCGGGGATGGTGTCAAACTCATTTGCAAAGTCTAGATTCATGATGTGTGTGCATCAGTGTGTGTATGTACCTTCAAGAACCATTTCGGTCCTTGGGCATGTGTATATAAGTACACAGCATGTGGAAACAAGAGTGCCATTTTTAGTGAGTAGCCAGAGTGAAAGCATGCATGAGTGTAGAGGTCAGTTTGTTTAGTTTAATGTTTCAGTCAACCATCCTGATGTTTGTGTGTAATAAGCTACTTTATGAACACTCAGCCTCATCATCTTATTTGAATACACAAGATGAGGGACGTGGTGTCAGAAGCAGCATGTTTAAAATGATGTGGTGCCAAAAAGGAGTCTGAAGCAAAAACTTCAAGACCATAAGGGACACAGTTGCAGTTGAGGGGCATACTGGAGTGAATTATCCCTGCTCAAATGACTCACAGACAGGTGAGAAAGACAAATTCAGGTACTAAAACCCATTTAAATAATTTTTTGCTCAAATATAAAATGAAGCATTAAAACCATTCAAAACAACTTTCTAATTAAATGAAATGCTGAAAATTACGATATGTTGATAAAAATAGAAAAATGATTGAAATAACTTCGGAATTGCATAAAATGTATAAAAAAGGGAAAACAGCTGCATTTTTTTCGCTATGTGCTTTTTCATATTAACTAAAGATATGTGAGCTATCTGAGGTGTGCAAAGTATTTGCAAGTTTGTGTAGTATTACAGTAGAGTTATTTTACACAATGCAGTCATCTCAAAGGGACTGTGTTGCAGTTGAATATTTTTTCCAAGTACCTGGTGTATGTTTATACATAATTATATGGGGCAGGTCTATGCTACTGTTCGTTGGCATGGCAGAGGGATTTGTCAGACCTGGTCCACTTACATTTGATAATAATATTGATGAAAACTGGAGAATATTTGAACAAGAGTACAATATTTTCATGCAGGCTGCTTTTTCTGAGAAAGATGCACATACAAAGGCATTTATTCTGCTTAATTTAGCTGCTTCAGAAGCCACTGAAAAGGAGCATTCATTTGTGTATACCCCAGCTGTGCATACCGGCTGAAATGCGGAGGAAGACCCTAAGTACTTAAAATGTAAATTTAGAGAAATGTGTAACCCCCAAATGAATATTACAGTGGAAAGGCATGTTTTACACAAGAGGTCAAAAGCCTGGTGAAACATTTGCAGCATATATAATTGACCTGAGAAACAAGGCAAAATGTGTAGATTTGGTGATTTAAGGGATGAGTTGATAAAAAACAGGCTTGGGTGTAGTATTAAAGAGGATGCAGTGAGAAAGATTTTGCTTTGAAACAGTGATTTAGCTATGAATAAGGCCATAGAGATTTGTCACATATATGATCTCACAGAAAAGCTAATGAATATGATTACAAATAAGAAATACATGCTTGCAGTGCCTTCCAGTGCTAATGTTGATAGTGTGCATAAAACTAAGATGAGATGAAAGTATAAACCGAAAGGGCTCTTGGCTGCTTCCAACTCCAGCACCAACAATAAACCAACAGAGTTAGCTGCAGTACCAAACTTTATTGTTAATTGTTGTAATTGTGGGGAAGATCATGAGCCCAAGAGAGAAAAGTGCTTAGCTTTTGGTCAGCAGTGCCATTCATGAAAAAAGTGGAATCATTTCAAAAAGTTCTGTAAATCAAAAGGAGCACATTCTTTTATTAAAACTGTGACCCTACTTTTTATGTCGATGGTATGTCTGTGCTTGGTGAAACAGTCAGTGCAGTCAATTTGTGGGCAAAGAATGAAGTATTTTGCACTGTTCTGATTATTCATTTGCCATTTGTTAACCGGTTTAGTCCTTCTGAGCCAATAGCCTGTTTTGAATGGAGACCCTAGGAGAAAAGCTCCAGCATTACAAAAGACATAAAGATTGCATATTGGGTAATATACAAAAACAAAAAAAGAAAAGCTCCAGCATTACCAAACAATAAAATATGATACACAATATACAGAAACCAAGACAGCAAGTCTTTGATATTAAAAAGGCTACATAAATATAATTAAGTGAAAGTAGTGACAGTATTGACCTATTGTTTCCATTGTATCATATTATTAGCATTGAATTAATCAGCAGATTAGTTATTAAGTTCTAAGATGCAGAAAAGATGTGGAAATAAAAAGGAGTGGAAATGGAATTTAAGGAGGATTTTGGTAGGGGCAAAATCTTGAGGTAAGAAAGTAATGCTTGGCATCAGTTTTGAAACAGCTGGAATTAGTCATGCTACTGAGGATAGCAGGGAGCCTATTCTAGGCAAGGGACACTGAGTGCTTGCAGAGGAGTTTACCAAAAATGTTTGGTTTATAGAGGTCATGAAAGTGCTGGTCTGAGCTATGAAGTGAACGAGCATGGATGTACGGGGATACTATGGCAGAGAGAGATGGGCAGGCTAGGGGGGGTTAAGTAAGGAGTGTGTAAGCTGCAGCTGGAAGAGCTGGGGGAATTCCAGCCACTGAAGCTGTTTCAGGGCAAGGCAATGATGTGATTGATATAAATCTTGCTGTGCTGTTCTACGTTTGTTCAAGTTCGGAGAGAAGGGCTAATTGGAGATGGGCAAGGATAGGGAAGGCATAGAGGAGACATGGAAGGAGGAAGGCTTGGGCTAGGGTGAGCTTGGAGTTAGGAGCAAGGAATTTTTTATTTCTGTAGAGAAACTGAAGCTGTTTCAGGGCAAGGCAATGATGTGATTGATATAAATCTTGCTGTGCTGTTCTACGTTTGTTCAAGTTCGGAGAGAAGGGCTAATTGGAGATGGGCAAGGATAGGGAAGGCATAGAGGAGACATGGAAGGAGGAAGGCTTGGGCTAGGGTGGGCTTGGAGTTAGGAGCAAGGAATTTTTTATTTCTGTAGAGAAAACCCAGTTTCTGATTATTTTTTTTTTTTTTGGTACAATGTTGAATATGGATGTCTAATTTAAGCTGGTCATCAATTATTGTATCAAGCAACTTAGAGTGAGGTTCAACTTTGATGAGGGTGTTATCTCGGGAAGAAATGGTAAAGGTGGATATCTGGTGGGAGAAAGATTTGGAAAGAAATAATAGGAGCTTAGTCTTTTTGGGGTTAAGAATAAGTTGGTGTTCTGTAAGCCATTTTTCCATGGATGAGAAGGAGTTTTGGGTGAGGGAAAGCAGTTTAGATATGTTGTCAGCACAAGAGATAACAGTAAAGTCATCAGAATATTGTATAAGGTAGGAGGTGGTACAGGAGGAGTACAGATGACTGGTGAAGATGTTGAATAGGAGGGGGCGGAGGATTGAGCCTTGAGGGACTCCAGTTTGGATAGGCAAGAAAGGGAAGTAGGTAGATTGCCATCTGACAGACTGGCACCTGTTTGAGAGAGAGCTCCAGAATCGATGAACAGTAAAATGGGAGAGCTTTAGATCTGTAAGTTTGGTGATTAGCTTGGAATGCAAGACAGTATTGAAAGCTTTACAGAGGTCAAGGAATAGGCAAGATACTAGAAGATTTTTGTCCCTAGCTTCAGCAACAGTGTGTGTAAAGGATAAGAGGGCTGTGGAGGTGCTATGATATGGCCTAAAGCCATGTTGAGTAGGGAGCAGAAGATTTTCATGGATTAGGTAGTTTAGAAGCTGGTTAAGAATGCATTTTGTAAGGATTTTGGATAGTGGTGATAGGATGGCAATGGGTCTGTAGTTGGATGGATCAGTGCAGTTACTTTCTTTGTATAGTGGAATGGTGTAGAAAGATTTCCAGATGTCACGGACAGTGGATTCTTGGATAGATCTGTTTATTAGGATAGAGACAGGATAGGCTATGCATTGAGCTGCAGATTTAAGAAAGAGAGTGGGGATATTATCAGTAGAGGGAGAGCAAGGTTTTAGTTTTAGTAAAAGGGACCTGGTGTAAGCAGTGAAGATGGGGTTAAGAGAGAAAGTGGTGGTGTTGTGTATTGTACATGGTGTGAGATAGGTTATGGATTTAGGAGAGTTGGGTTCGTTTTTGAATTGATTCGATGAAGTGGGCATTAAGTAAGGTGGCAGTTTCTAAGCGATAATTATTTGGGTAAGGGTTAGGGGTGGTGGGCTTACCTGGATGAAGAGTTTTATTGATGGTGTGCCAGTATTTTTTGAGATTAGACTTTTGGGAAAACTGAGGATTCTAAAAGTATTTTTTCTTGTCTTTGTTAATTTGTTTTTTGCCTTTTTGAGGGATTTTTGTAGTTTTTGTAAGACAGTTGCAGATTTAGTTTTTAACCATTGTTTTCAGTACTTGTCCCTTTCCTTTATGAGACAGCAAGTGTCTTTGATGAGCCAAGGTGAGTAATTTGGTTTGATTCTCACATTTCTTAGAGGAGCTAAAGAGTCAAGAATATCAAGAAACATATGATTAAAATGTCTATGAATCCAGATCCTTAACCCAAATTGAGATGCCATATGTTCAGAAAGAGAAAGAGCTCTTGGCAATTGTATTTGCATGTTCAAAGTTCCATGATTATATTTATGGCTGATTTATTTAAATTGAGACAGACCACCAACCTTTGGTCACTATTTTGAAAAAGCCTATGTATACAGCGGGTTCACTAGACAATCTCGAAATACTGAAATGTTGAATTTCAGTATTTCGAAACTGAATAGTCAAAAGTGCAGTTACGTGAAACTGCACCATCTTGAATGCGAAAATGCTGAATCTGCTGTCGTGGTGTCAAGTTCGTGACGTGCAGTGCAGTTTGTGGATTTAGCTGGGTATTCAGGTAAGTGGTGTTTACGTAAGGGTATTGGGTAGGGATTTTAGTGTGTGTGTGTGTGTGTGTGTGTGTGTGTGTGTGTTGTGTAGTGGTCGTTTTTCTGTGTTTGTGTGTTTAGTGCGACCTTGGAGTTAGTATATATAAGAAGGGGTGGGTACAGGGGTGCTTGCCTGTGTATAGATAGGGTAGGAGTGTTTGTGTATGTTGTTTTGTTTGTTGTAGTGTAGTTAGGTAGGTGTATGTGTGCGTATGTATGTATATGGTCGCGGTTGTGGGTTTTCGGGTATGTGGAATTTCGACTAGTCAGTCTCGAAATACTGAAATTTGACATTTCAGTACTTCAAGACTGTCTAATGAATCCGTATACAGCTCCTGTGAGATTGCAACACATGATGTTAAAGTTGCAAAAGTACAATTCTCACTTGGTCTACACAAAAGACAATTTTCTTTATCTTGCTGATACTTTATCCAGATTGCCCAGAAAAAAACACTAAACAGCATGAAAATAAGAAAACTGACTTTGAAGTCATGGAAGTGAGATTTTTCTTACACATGTCCTGTTGAGCTAAGAACTCACAGTTTCAGATCCATTTTTCTAGAACCTCAACCACTGTCAGTCAGTGATGGCCGTCAAAGCAATCTTGTTTACAACCAGATGTTCAGCAATATTTTCCTTACAGAGACAAGATTTTGATGGAAGATGGTATCATGAAAAGTCCAAAAGTGATTGTTTCATAATCCTTGCAACAAGAATATATTAAAATCTTGCAATGTGGCCACCCAGGAACTGATTCTACCAAAAGATGGGCGAGAGGACTAGTATTTTGGCCTATGTCAAAAGACATTGAGAAAGAACTTTCATCTTGTTCTGTTTGTAATAGTACTTAACCGCATCAACAAAAAGAACCACTTCAGTTAAGCCAGATTCCTGAACTGCCTTGGTTGCCAGTAGCTACAGACATTTTCGAATGGAAAGGTCAACATTACTTGTTGTTAGTAGACTCTTAGATTGATTTGAGATTGACCTAATTCTTAATCTAATGTCCAGTACTGTCATTATGAAGTTGAAGAGACATTTTTCTGTCCATGGTAGTCTGCACAAAGTCATTTCTGACAATGGTGCACAGTTTACAAGTCAGCAGTTAAAAAGATTTGCCGAAACATGGGACTTTGTCCATGTTACGAGTAGTCCTGAACACCCACAGTCAAATGGCTTGGCAGAATGTGCAGTTCAAAGTGCAAAGCAGCTGTTGGAAAAATCTAAACGTGACAATACTGATGCTTTTTCTAAATCTGCTTAATCTCAAAAACATACCTCATGACAGTCTTCTTGGTTCACCTGCCCAGAGATTAATGTCAAGACAAACCAGAACCACACTGCTAATCAGCAAGAATTAGTTGGTTTGAAGTGCTTAAAGCAACAAAGCAGTAAAAGATCAACTCCTAAAGAAGCATTTGTCCCAGAAGTCCTACTATGATAAAACCAGCAAACTCTTGAATACATTAAAAGGGGGAAGAGATAGTAGGGATGCAGACAGCAAAAGGATTTGACGGAACTGGACTTGTGTGAGGGGCCAAGATCATACATCACTGAGTCACAAGACATGGAATTCAGGCAGAATTGGAAACATTTACTACCAGTGTCCAAGCCAGTGTTGCAATGTTGTGCTTGTAACAGAGACTCTAATTCTCAGAGCCATTTGTCCAATGTTCCTGTTACAGAGAAGATTTCATCATCTGTTCCTGAAGGTATCCCTGAAAATCCTCAAGAACAACATTCCCCAGTGACTGTCCCTGTTGCTAAACCTAGTTCTAATTATTACATTATAAGGTTAGGTCCTATCTCAAGACCTACTCTCAAATATACAGCAACATGGACATGATTGTTGATTGTATATATTTGCATAATTTGCATGCTCATATGATTGTCATTGTTTATTTGCATGCCCAACTAGTTAAAGAGGGAGGATTTAGTTCAGTGTGTACGTACCTTTAAGAACCATTCCAGTCCTTGAGCATGTGCATATAAGTACTGAGCACGTGCAAGCAAGAGTGCCATTTTTAAGTGAGCAGCCAGAGTAAAGGCAAGCACGTATGTAGTAGTCAGTTTGTTTAATGTTTCAGTCAACCATCCTGATGTGTTTGTGTGTAATAAACTACTTAAATGAACACCAAGCCTTATTGTCTTAGTTGAATACACAAGATGAGTGACAATATGTACTGATTAGCCCTTATCCATTGTTGCAGTATCCTCTTTGAAGAAGCCAAACAAGTTAAGTAGGTGGATCTACCCTTGACAATTCCAGACTGGCCTGGGTTGAAAGTTTTAGGGTACCTGTGTTCTTATGAATGCCATAATAATCCTATCTATAACCTTACAGATGAGGCTGGTCAGTCTTTTGAGTCTATAGTTGCCCAGGGCTGTTGACACTACGTTTTTTACAAGGGGATGACTGTTGTCATCCTCTATTCATCTGACACACAAGTCTTTTTTGAGGTTGATATCGAATAGCTTAGTAGGGCTCTGAAAAGGCATTTTAATCGGTGCTTTAAGCCAAGTCGGCTTGTTGATAGTAAAAGCAAAATGAAATAACTATGTTCATAAACTGTAGGGTTGATGTTCAGAAAGCAAGTGTGTTGTCCAGTCCCTTAACAAAGAAGTGATGGTTCAGTTTTGAATACAATACTTTGTTCAATGCCTAGTTTTACTTAATGGCATTTCCAATTGCATGCATAGGATACAAAATAAAAAGTAGATGAAGACAGAATACTATATTTCCACCCTGCCCTAAAAGATTCTAAATGTAATAGAGACGGTCTTTACGTTTTGTCCTTTGCCTCATACTTTTTATTAACAACACACGTTTAATCCTAGTTGATGTACTTCAACTCCACTGCAAGTCAACCTTCAGCAGTGGCATAAATACTGCTTTCATTGCAGAAGCAAAGCCAAAAAGAGGAAAACGTATTCCCAATTTTTACTTGTTTAAAATATATGTAGTTGCAACATGTTACTTTACTACTTGTTTAATTCTCACAATATAAAGGTGTTATGAGTGCACTATGTTAAAAAAGCTTTAACATAAACATAATCTTTACCATGTTTAATATAACAGTTAATACAATATCTCACCCTCAAGTTCATCAGAAGGGGAGATATATGAACAGACAGAAGTATAACTAAGGTGTATGAGGAGCTGGAGCTGCTAGGATTTGGGAAGCTAAGGTGCAGAAGCCAAATGATCTGCCTCCTGGGGTACTTAAAACAGTGGCAGATATACTGCATACACTGCTGGTAAGGCTTACAACACAGCACAGTTACAATGAGGGGCTTCTGACAGAAGATTGGAACAGTCAGTTGTAACTTTGAGTGCATTAGAACAACAGCGATAAAAGAAAATTGAAAGTCTACAGACTCATTTGTCTAATAACTCCTGCAGGGAAGGTGATGGAACATTTTAATTGGAAAAAAAACTAGCTTATAGAAATAACAGAAGTTTTATTCAAACATTCCACTCTACAAATCCTTAGTTACCTCCCTGCCCCCACCTCCATATAGACACCCATGATACTTGGGGACGCCAAACAGTTTAGGATGTGTAGCTAGGTTTGTAAGGGTCCCTAGAGGTCATTAGCCTAATAACAACCTATGAACATAGATTCAAAAGGAGAATGTTTATCTCATTGAAAAGATTTGGTTATGCTAGTGCAACTGAAAAAAATGTATAAGTTGTCAGTGCTTATATATATTTCACCTGCATGTTTGACACTGTGAATCACAAATTGTTGATAAAGAAACTATGAAAACTGTAGAATAGTAAGACACTTAAAACTGATATATGGTTGGTAAAGTGAACAGCAATGATTGTTATATTGAAAGGTGTACAAGTTCGCTGTCTATTAAATTTAAATATAAGCAATGCAGTATTCAACACATTATGCTAATGACTTCTAGGCTGATAACATTATTAGGTCCAAGTGGTACTACAAATGTTTCTGAACACTGTAGTAGCCTGATTATACTAGAATAACATTAAAGCAAATACAAAGACCACAATGATAACCTTTGACAAAAAGATACATACATAACAGACTAAAAAATGTAAATTGCCTGGGTGATGCTTTACATCAAACATTAAACTTCAGAGCTGCCAGGTCTATGATATAGAGGGATAAAACCTTGACCACATCACAGGTGCCCCAAGTTTCAACAGTCACTTGGGTGCCTTTAGAAGATGGTGGCAGAGAATGGGAGTGAGTGATCATTGCCATCTCACCCATCCTGTGAGTAGGGAGACATGGGTGACAATTAGAAACCGAGGTGCTTCACCCCATGGAACCTGAACCCACACTAATCCAATGGGGTTTAATTTTATAGCAGCATGATTTACCCTCAGACAGCAGCATGTAGCAGTGCTCAGAAGAGCTGGCGCAAGTGAAGGGATGATCCAGGAAGAGTACAGACCATACAGCAGGAATAGCACGCTGGCCTCCTCCATACCACCTAACTCTCACCATGGAGAGCATGAGATGATTGGGATTTCCAGGTCAGAAGAAATGGGCTTTGGGCATCTCACTTAACCCTGGGATTCTTGAACCCCACTGCTGTGGAATGAATGGGCCTCGGGTGCACGTAAAGGAACAATCATGCTCAACCTGTGTTTATGGGGTTATAAATAAAATAAAATACACACACACACACACATTCTTAAGTTCAAATACAGCATTTTGGGCTGATTGGCCATCAAGGAATGCTGATTTCTCCAAACATGGTATGTATACCTTTCTACCAGCCCAAGTAGTTAAATTTTTCTTAAAAGTTTCCAAGCTCTTAGATTGTTTAACATTAAATGGGATGGGATTCCATAGTTTTGTAATTCTAACAGAAACATACTGCGACCTCATCACAGAGTTGCCCATTTTCATTATAAACTGCATGCTGCTATGCCTATGTATTTTAATGTTTTTGTGTCTTTCGGCTATTCCCGGTTAGGGGTCGCCACAGCGGAACTCCCGTCTGCTAATGATTGGCAGTTGATTTTTACGTGCCGAGTTGCCAGCCCTGACGCACAACCTTCAATGAAGGTACGCAATTCACGCATGTCTCCATGCAGAAGACGCTCTAGCTGAGAATCGAACCGGACAGCGTCTTACTTTGAGGCGACAATGCTACCGCAGCACCTATGTATTTTAATGAAGGTATTAATCTCTAAATTAAACATGGTTTGCAGAACTAGATCATAAAAAAATTTGTATGTTAAAATTGATTTAGCTCAAATAAACCTATAACATACACTTACATAATTTTAATATCTCACATTGTGATCAATATCCCATGTTCTTCAGCTTCGTATTTATTTTGTAAATTTCCTCTGAACTCACTCCAGCCTTCTCACATCCTGCATAAATCTTTTGGCAAGTATGAGTGGACCTGCAGAAATAAGAACTGTATAGACCCGATGGATCTGTATCAACCCTATGGCTTGATTTATCCTAAACATTTGATTTGGATGCTTTAACCTGACATAGTCATAATTTTTAGATGTAACATGGCATGGTATAACCTTTAGGTTCATAGGTATATACTAGACTAACAATCACTAGCACTTTTATAAGCATAGTTGTGCAACCCAACCCAGTTGTATCCCTAGGTATCATGGGAGTTTATTAGGGGACATGCCAGGAAGTGTCTGTGTGAGTGTGTGTGTATGTGCATGTGTGGAGAGTAAGTTAGTTTAGGCATAGTTATGGTTTGCTTCTATCAGACCCAAGGTAAATTTCCAATTTCTCATCCATTGGTCAAGGTTACACTTAAACAGGGTTAGTGATGGATTCTGCTTCACATGTATTTGGAGCCTGATTGAGAGCATGGAGATCTTCAGAGAGAGATGCATCTGTCTTGCCAATATGTCCTATTTATGTCAGAAGAAAAATTTTAATCCTTAGATTTAGTGGTTCTGATGCTGTTCATTTTGTTGATGTGCAAAAGGTCCATCAGAGCTGGATCCGAGGATGCCTTGTATGGTAGGCATAGATCACCTGTCTGTATCCAGTAGGAGACTGTGCATAGAAAGAGGGCTGTAAGGTGATCCATACAGGACAATGTGTTTATATCCTGGATTCTCCTGGTAAGGAACCTTTGTGGGTGTTCAAACTGTTGCATATATCTGGTCAGCTACAAGCTGAAGGGGTATTATACTTAATGATGAGTCTGATAAGGACCAAATAAAGTGGCACTATGACTTACTTGGACCTTGATGTCATAGTCTTACTTTTAAGTTGGGTGACATAGCATGAATTTCTTACTACATTGGTCAGGTTACTGTCTACATAAATTACCAGATCTCAGACTACTGGCTCCATCTCTTAGGGGTGTCTTATCAATGGCATAAATTGACTGGGTGGCCATTTTCCCAAAAGGCATAGGTTCATAGATTAGTACTAGGCTAACTGCCCTTGTGAGCCATTTTAAGCCTAGCCAATTATCCCTTGTGAGACTCAAACCCTGCACCTTGTGTTTGTAAGGCAAACACCTTAACTATTAGGCCACCCTCCCAACCCTAACACTGTTTATCATGCATCTCTTGGCATTGAGTTTTAATTCATGACTTTGGCACCAGTCATTTGTCTGTGTTGTTATATAATTATATAATTGTTTTTGTGTAGTAGTATAAATGTAGTTCTGCTATTTGTAAGGTTTATACTCCTTGTAGGCTACGGCCGAGACGTCAGAGAGTGAGAGAATAAATTTGTCCGAAAGTTGTGGATTTTGCTGTTGTTTTATTTCATCTTTTGCTGGTTTTTGTTGTTTATACATATGTCTACTGATCCACAACTTCATCTGCCTCGAATTTTTCGTGAAAATATGGATGGTACGCAATTGTCGTTGGCTAATTTTTTAGCCAACACTGCAGATCGGGGGGAACGCAATTCTTCCCTAAGGAATCCAGTTGGTAATAATTTTTCTGTTTGGGATAAATGGGAAGATGACAGACGTAAGTGTTTCCCAATTCCTTTTAATAACGTGGGTCGGAAACTGCCGACCTCTATCAGTACTGAAACTAAGTCTCTATTTGATGAACTTGAAAAAAATATGTGGAAAGTGACCGCTACATTTTTTAATATTTGTGGTCTACAGAAGTATATTGATATAGACATAACACTGAGGGGGCTCAGAGTCTATAAAGATCCCACTACTCCATTTGACTTATCTAATGAGACTGATGCTGCTTTCCAGAAGCACTGGGTTGCAGCAGCTCATGAATGTGTTTCCCAATGGATACACATATTAATTGAGCGTGACAGAATTAAACAAAAGGAACTGGGTATAGAGATAAAAAAATTATGTGATAATTTATCATCTTGTACTCCTGCTTCTACCATGGATGATTTCCTTAACACCATGAATGGGAAATTAAAAGATTATGAAACACTATTAGTAGAAAGAAAGAAGGGGAAATTACTCAGAGATATACGGGACTATGAGAACAACAAAGCTTTCTTGTCGAGAGCCAATCGGAACAAGCCACGCAAGCGTGTTCAGTTTCAAACAGATTCTAGGAATGATAGCCATTACAACTCGTTTCTTTCAGCGTCAGAAGGTGGCTACACTTCATACGAAGAGGGGGGAACATTGACACAGAATTTCCTGTGATGCCAGTGCCACAACAACCTGAAAGATTTCACCAAACTTTTCGTGGAGAGACTAACAACTTCAATAGGGGTCAACAAGGAAAGAAACGCCAACGCGAATTTTATGGTCCCTCAACAAGAGAACAAGCGTTTCAGGGGGGACATAAAAGAGGTAAATGGTGACATTTTGTTACCTTCTACAAATGACTATATTGTGAATTTGTCTGGACATTCTTTTTCTGATATTGAAGTGGCTGTTCTTAACCGTGGACTGAAATTTATTCCCACTGTAATTTCTCGTGTACATGAGATGAAAAGTGATGTATATAGATTTGGTGGAAAGCTACATTTAAAAAGTTTTTTTAGTAACATACATAATCGCTTACAGTCTACATCTTCTGAAGATAGCTCAGATGTCTCTTCAGAAAGTTTTTATTCTTGTACATCAGATGCATTTCCTGATGCATATTATAGATTTGATACTGATTGCGTTCAAACAACTAGTGGTTTTATACCTCCAGTTTTAAATAATGATGTTTTACATTTTGTGAATATGTTAAACTTTTCCATTGAATCTGGATTCAGTGAATATATGAAAAATAGAGGTAATATACATTATAATCTATGTTCTAAAGAATGGAAAGCTCTAGTAGCATTGAGTAAGAATAGAGAAATTATTTTTAAACCATCTGATAAGGGTAACAAGTTGGTTGTCATGCATTTTTCCCAATATTATAAAATGTGTATGGATCATCTTAATGATACTACTGTTTATGAAAAGGTGGAATGGAATTTATACAATGTTGCTTTAGATGAGTATAAGGAATTATTAGATAAAGGACAAAGGTTGGGATATTTTTCAGCATCAGATGTAAAAAATAAATTTAAAACTGAAGGCTGCCAAATGGCATCCTTCTACTGTCTCCCTAAAATACATAAAGACTTGAGAGCTCCACCTGGGAGACCTATTGTTTCTGGGTGTAACTACTTTCTACATAATTTAGGCGTTTTTGTGCATAATTTTCTATTAGCTAAGGTTAAGACTCTGCCATCTTACATCTCTGATGTCTTTGATTTTCTGGACAAGATAAGGGATGTTAAATGGAATAGATGTATGTATTGGGTTACACTTGATGTTAAGAGTCTTTATACCAATATTAACCATTCTTTTGGTATAGAAGCTATTAGGTTTTTTCTAGGTGATCATCCGGATACAGAGTATATTGCTGAACTTATTTATTTTTCTCTAACTAATAATTTTTTTGAATTTCATGATTGTTTGTATCGACAAAAACAGGGTACTGCCATGGGGGCAGCTTTTGCCCCCATGTATGCTAATCTTGCTATGGGCCTTTTTGAGTCTGAATTTTTATATAGGAATTCCTTTTTTCATAAATATGTTATTAAGTATTATAGGTTTGTGGATGATTTAATTTTTTTGCTGGAAGATGGTGAAGCATTGGTAGATCAATTTATTTTAGATTTACAAGATAATAGATTTTCGTTGAAATTTGATGGGCTCAAAAAAGGTGTTTCCATTTCTTTTCTTGATATTGTGTTAAATATTGTTAATGGTAAAGAACTAGTTACATCAGTTAACAGGAAGTTTGAAGGAGGTACACAATATGTACATGGCACTAGTTGTCACCCTCCTCATACAATAGAAGGTCTACCATATGGTGAAATGTTAAGAATTTCCAGATTGTGTAATAAGGAGAGTATATTTAAAAAGGAATTGAGTTTATTAATGGATATGTTTCAACTTAGGGGCTATAGTGAAGACATAATAATAAATAGTTATAAACGATTTTTTGGACATGAGTACAAAAAAGTTATTAATAATTTGTCTAATAGAGATTTGTTACAGTTAAATGATATAAATAATAAACAGAAAGATATTATGTATTTTGTTACAACCTTTGGCTGTTTTAGTGATGAATTGGTTAAAATGGTTAATTATTTTTGGAAATATTTTAGTTTATTAAATAGTGTGTCTCCATGGTTAAATGTACATCTAAAATTTTCCTATAAAAGAGGAAAAAATATTAAAGATTTTTTAGTAAAAAGTAAGTTTACTATGCCTGTAGTTAATATGCAGCATAGTTTATCTATGAAGGGCACTTTCAGATGTGGCAAATGCAAGGCTTACAGCTTTGTAGTGCCTCATTTTTCTTACATTAATAATGTATGTTTTAATACATGTAATGTTTTCAATTGTAATTCTGAAGGGGTGATATATGCACTTAAATGCCCTTGTGAAAAATGTTATATTGGAGAGACCAAAAGGGCATTTAAGGTCAGACTTTTAGAACATGCCAGAGACATCACTAATATTAAGGAGGAAAGTTCTGTGGCTATGCATTTTAAGAATTTTCACCAAAGTAAAAATGAAGGGTTACAAGGTACTGTTTTAGAGCAAATACACTATTCTTGTCATGCCAAGGTTAATATTAAGCGTACTTTATTATATAAAGAAGCTGTATATATTTTGAAATTCAACACACTGCAGCCTTATGGTCTTAATGAAGATTTTAATTGGAAAGTACTGATTTAATGTAATGAATTTAATTAATTTACATTAATTGTTTTATTATATAATTGTTTTTGTGTAGTAGTATAAATGTAGTTCTGCTAATTGTAAGGTTTATACTCCTTGAAGGCTACGGCCGAGATGTCAGAGAGTGAGAGAATAAATTTGTCCGAAAGTTGTGGATTTTGCTGTTGTTTTATTTCATCTTTTGCTGTTTTTTGTTGTTTATACATTTGTCTGTGTTGTACCTTCTTGTAAGATGGTTGTCATTGGGAAATATATGACAGCTCTGAATTTGCAGTCATCTGTGAACTTGGCCAGTCAAAGGTCGTGACATTAGCCTTTACCTCCAAGTAGCAGATGCCAAATAGAAGCAGTCCCAGCAGGAAAACTTAAGGTACCAACTGGAGACCAGTCTCTTAGTGGAGGTGGTCTCATGAGAGTTGAATTCTTGGGTCCTGTCTGTGAGCTAGCTGGCAATCCAGTGAGTTATGTAGGGGTTTATGCATAGTTATGTGACTTTGTCAACTGCACCCGAGTGGGATGCTATACCTAACACCTTAGCCAGGTCCAGGTATGTGTATGCACTTTTTTCCCCTCATCCATTAGCTTAGTGATTATCACAAAGACGTCCACTAGCTTTAGTAGGCATGACCTTCCTTTGGCAAAGCCAAACTGGGTTGGCTCCTGTGTCTAAATGTTATCTATGTCTTTGTTGGTCATTTCCATTATCATGTGTTCCATGAGTTTGCATTTTAGACTAATGGGTCTGTAGTTTCCAGGGTTGGTTGATGGTCCACTCTTGTGAAGGATAACTATTGTAGTCCTCCACTCTCATGAAGTTTGAGCTGAATTTGTCTGCCAGTGGATTATCTATGTTGCTTTGTTCAGTGAAGGTTGCAGAATTGGCCACCAGTTTGGCACACTGCTATGCGCTGCCTTTGAGATTATGAACACAGCTATTAAAGACCTTGTTGAATGTTTTTAGCCCGTGAGGCTATCTTTACTTTGTAATTAGCCATGTTGGACTTAGTCTTCTTACATTCCTGTTTAGGTTATTTAGAGAGCTCTTATTATGGAAGTTGTTCTTCCTAATTTTACAGATGACTTTTCTCCTTTTTGTTATATATTAAAGTTAGGATTCCACGAGTGCGGTTTGTTTATAGAGTTTGTTTTGGACTTCTAGTAGATACAACAGCCTTTATGCAGCCATTGACATCATTGTACAGGGTCTCTATGCACAATTCCGCATAGGTTGCTGTGAACTTGGGGTTAGAAGGGGCATTTGATTTTGACAAACTATTTCTTAATAGGATGTAGTTTGCTTTAGAATAGTTCTTGTCACATGTTTTGCTGGGTTACTGAGATGATTTTTATTTCAAAGGAGACAGCTTTGTGGCCTGACCTCACTAGTGAAGACATGACATTTGGGGGTGTGCATTTCTCCATATTGGTGAATACCAGGTCCAATATGTTTGTACCTCTGGTGGGTGTGCACACTATCTGGTCAAGAGTATTCGTGTTAATAAATTTCAGGAATTGCTGTGCCTGTATATTTGTGGCAGTGTATGTTTCCCATTTTCTGGTTGTAGAAGGGTAGTTAAAGTCTCCTATGAAGAGGGTATTTACTTTAATGGTGAGTATCTCCAGTAGGTCTAGGGGTCTTGTGACATAGAGGGTGACCTTTAGCTTGCTAGAATATGATATGGGACTTTGTTTATGGTGATTTGCATATGGATAAACTCCAGACCATTATCCCCTTTAACCAAACTAGAGTTACACTTGTTGCTAATGTAGATCACCACTCCTACACTTTTTGTCCTTGTCTGTGCAATTGAAGGTCTAAATGTGTGCATGACACTGAATCTGGTGAACTTTCTGAAGATTTAAACCATGTCTTGGTAACAGCATAGATGTTTATACTCTCCAAAGTGAGGAGAGCTTGTAGGGTGTGGAGTTTCTTGTTTAGGTTCCTAGCAGTGAGCAATAACACCTTTAGATTTCTCTGGACTTTATTTGCTACATCTGTAGGTTTTTCAATTTGGCATTAGCTAAAAGGCTGTAATGATAATTTTAGTCAATATTTGGAAGTCTAGGGAGACTGGTACAGACCATCCTTTGCAAAGCAACATGGTTTGTTAAACATGTCTTCCCATGCTGACAAATATTGAATTCCCCTGCAAGGATACCAGAATCTAAGCCAGTTATTGAAGTCAATTATCTTTTGTTTCAACTGTGGCTTCATCTTTGCTGAAGGCAGAATGCACACAGTGCAAGGTACGTACTCACCTGAGACACACATTGAGAGATCAGTAATGTCTCTTCCTATGGTCTTATTTCATAGGTTAGAAAAATGTAACTACAATCAGTGGCTTGCTGTCAGGATGAGGACAAGGTATTCGGGTACCTGGCACTCTGCTGTGAGAAGATAGTTTATGAGGATGACATAACATTGTCTCACTACTACAAGTCCTGGCCAGTGTACTGTTATTTTCCATGATTTTCTTCTTTCTGAGTGCACTATTTCAAATGAGTTTGAAGAGGTACAATGGCTGGGATTTTTTTAAAGCTTTTGGTCATTTTTATTGACTCGTGTTTCTTCCCCTTCATTCTCAGATGCAGCGGGCTCTACCTGTACCTGAACAAGAGTTGACTGGTAGGGGATGTCAACATCCATATAGCTAGAGAAAAGTTTGGGACCCTGCTAATAGCAGACAATCTGTCGACTGTAAAGACAGGCCATCCTTGTCCCAGCTCCCTGATGGTATAGATTCATCCTCCCCAGACTAGGGCTATCCGTGTTATAGGACAGGCCCTAATCATCCCCAAGGGATGACACTGTTGCCTTCTTTGCAGCCCTCATCATTGAGGACATCAGCTAGGGGACATTTCCATTGAGCCATAACCTGACATCCAAGTGACTAACATGAGCAATGCATCAGTGAGGGGTACCCTATGCCCTTCCCATGAAGTGTACTTACCCCGTCAGTATGGGACCTCCAAGCTCACATTACTCCCTCTGTATAGCTAATATTTTTGCATAAGTCTCCACTTGAACAGAAAAAATTGGCTGACTGGAAACTACCTCCAGGGTGACTGAGATAGCATAAGCTGCCTCCAAATTGTTCTTCCAGCACCAGGCTCACCTGAGAGGGTGTTTGTGTGGGCTCATTCAGTTAGAGAACTGCAATCTTGTTTGACTTGGGTCTCATACTTTAGTGGAAGGAAATATTAACATCTTCCCTGTGTCATTGTACCACATCTTCTTTTCTTATTAGGGACAAATAGCCAGCTGCAGGATCTTTGTAGCCAGGGCATCCTCAAGCAAAAATGGAAGGCTCGACATAGGTTCATAAGCACATCTGTTTCTAAAGTGCAGAAGACTTTTAAAGATAAAGAAAAGTGAGTGTGTTTCCTCAGATTCTAAGGTAAAGACACAAGGAGAGAGGTGGCTATTCCCGGACTCCTTACAGAAAGCAGCAGACCTTTATCTGACTGTGTTATGAAGGTTTATAGATACCTTCTTAATATACTTAAAATATACATTTGGATCTGTGAATTACCCATTATTCAAAACTTTACATGACTTTGAAAAGGCTCTGGAACCACTAATATGGTTCTCCTCTTAGCTCCATATGAGAACCTTCACAGTACAGTATGAACAATAAAACACTTCATACACTGGAACATTTGCTGCAGGAGTCCCACAAGGATCTGTACTGCACCCTTTGCTGTCTTCCACTTCCATAAACCATCTCTCCTTTCAAAATTCTTTCCATGAATTGCACATGATATGCCCAATCACATTAGTGCTCTCGGCCTTCCTCTTTATCTGAACTGTAACAAGATTACAGAAACTCTTCATGGTGTAGGGAACTGACCACTTAAACCTGCAACAAAACTAACACAGAACTATTTGGGACTCATATAAATATGAGGAAAAGTCTGGTCATTCTGTGAAAATCTGGGTAGGTGAGTGGCATGGTTCCATATTCCTGTGCCAGCATGCGTTGTTAACAGCAGTGAGCCTTGCACAGTGGCCACATGGATACACACTGGACCCTATACCATGTGACTTTGAACTGTCTATACTCACCTGAAGCTAAAGACACCTCTTGTAAGCACCTACCACTTAATGATCTGCTAATTCTGGGAAGGTGTTTGCTAAATGAATAAATGCAGTACACTGAATGGCATCACAAGGCTATATTACAGTACATCATGAATGCACATGCACCGGTGTTATGCACGGTATGCTGCTATTATCCCTCTAGCTGGGCACTCGGAGGCCTGCTGTTGGTATCATTGTACAAATCCCACATGCTGTACAACACCAGGTGTGTTCTTTGTGTCCTCTGCTCTTTTCTGTCTTTATTATTTGCGTATGAGATGTCCCATTGATATTTGTTGTGCATCTGCCCTGTTAATTGGTGCTTTACACACACACTCGGTGCATAGATGTTACTGGGTAGTCTGCCCCAGCTCCTCTGTTTCTGTTGCCCTGGCATTTATGATGTGCTGTTTGTAATGCTTACACATTACTGTTGTGGATACCAATAGCACTCTTATTTTACCTACCTCACAACTTGCACCCATTCTTGGTCCTGAGCTCCTTTTGGCTCAGTGCCTTGTTCAGATGATCCATTACAGTAATATACCTGCTGCCCTTTCTGTTATTGAGTAGTCAGCAGATAAATCTCAACTGTGAAAGGAGCTGATGTTCAGTGGACATTTAATACATTCAGCCTTGAAACTTTAGCAAATATCAATATTTTCTCCCTGATTGCTACATGATCATCCCGTCATAGCACTTTAATGTGACAGAGATAATTCTTCGTATTCAAGCCAAAAATGTATTTCCATCCCAGATGGGATTTTTGCTTTTATTTTGTGAACCACCTACTATGCCTCATGCAAGCTTTTTGCTACTTATTTTCATGAATTGAATACTAAAAATAGTACACTGATGTAAAGTCTTTAAAATTATAGCACTTAGGTAGATTCATTTTCATGTGTTAAAAGTGTAAAATGTTTTCTTCTGCTCCATGTTGCAGTTCATGTTAGGAATGAGTCTGAATTCCAGTCAGGTTAGCATATGTTTTATGTACTGGAATTGCACTTTTTCTTTATATATAATATATACATGTATGCATGCACATATATGTATACATATATAAGTATATATCTATGTTTGTATGCATGTATGTTTTATATATATATATATATATAGATATATATAAATGTGTGTGTATATATATATATATATATATATATATATATATATATATATATATATAATGTATGTATTGGGTCTGGCACAAAGCTCACCACAACCGCTTTGTTTCACTGTTGCTCCTTTAATATCTTTCATGAGATTACTGTACCTTGGGGGAAAAGGTATTTCCCTTGCAACAATTTAATTCAAAAAAGAGGTAGCATGTCTAACATGGTTAGAAAATTTTTATTTATTCAGTTGCTAGAATGCCTAATGCAACTGTCTGTCACCTTGCTGTTTTAATACTTACTATTATCTCACTATCACAGAAGGATGTAGTCAGTATGGATGTCTAAACTCGTGAATAATGCTGTCTGTTTTCCTTTGGCCTATTAAGCTAGACCAACAATTTTGTGACTTGTATAGTATACTTTCTAGTTTTCACTAGGCTGACCTTTGGGATATTTTCTCTTTCTTGTTATGCAATTTAGCCTCTTGGCCTAATAGACCTTCAAAGGAGCCTGCTTTCACTCTGTCTAGTATCATAAACTCTATCACCCAAATGATCCTCTAATGCCTTTTTAAATAAATAAATTGTATATGTTTTTCTAATTCTAAGAGGCTGAGAATTCCACCAGAAATTACAGTAAGGAACTGTAAACTGAAAAGAACTGACAAAACTTGACTTCTACATTTGGGGATTACTAACAAATCTTTATTTCTAGTTCCTTTCTCACAATATGTTTTTTGTTATACCCACACTTCTAAGATTTTAGATTTAAAACAGATGTACAGGAAGATTAAATCACACCTACATAATCTGTATCTTATTGAGAATAAAGAAATCTCCCCAAGTCTGTTTATATACGTCTTCCCCCTAAAGTCTTTTGGCTTTTCCCAGTTAGGGGTCGCCATAGTGGATCACCGGTACACTAATGATTGGGAGTGGATTTTTATGGTGTCGAGTTGCCAGCCTGGTGCCCAAAATTCAAAGAAGGCACACCCACACATGTATGCACCTACTTGCATATTTTTAACATTCACTCAGCTGCAGGGAGGACATGCAGACTCAGCACAGAAGGCACTCCAGCCGAGAATCGAACTGAAGAACCTCTTGCTGTGAGGCAACAATGCTAACCGCTGCACCACTGCAGCCTATGTATATGTCTTCCCCCTAAAACCTTTTATCTTTTAGGTATAAAATCTCTCTATCCTTTCCAGTCTTTCAATCCGTTGTGAATTAAACATACAAACATTCCCAGCATATTCTACCATAGGTCTTACTATGGTTTTAGATAGTGGGACCAAAATGTCCCTATCCCTACAAACAAAAGTTCTCAAAATATTTTAATCTCTAGATAGCTTATATCAAAATTAAAGTCACAATCAACTTTTATTCATAAATCCTAAACATTACTCGCCGAGTCCAAAGTGATGTTATTCAATGCATAAGGATAGACCTTATTATTACTACCGAAATGTAGAACACAATTTTTTTATATTCAATTCCATATTATTTATGGATGACCTTGTATATAGTTCATCCAAGCAACCCGAGATTTTTCTGTGATCCTCGGCTGTTGTAACAACTGACTTTGTCTTAGAGTCATCAGTATACTTACTAATCCAAATCCATGAAGTATAGTAAACAATATTATAAAAAGTCCAAATAAGGCTGGCCATAAAACAGAGTCTTTAGGTACTCCAGAAAAAATTTTAGACTTGGATAAAATATTCCACAAGTAAACTTTAATATTTCTAAAACATAACCAGTTCTTAACCCACTTATGTTGTGATTCAGACTGAATTGCATCATTTGGAATATCACTTTGTCACACAAAATAAAACACCTTATAAGCCAAAGGACTTAAAGTACAAAAATAGAACATAAATAAAACCAAAAATCAAGAATTCCAACACACAATGATTTTAATGGTCACACAAAGCTTTCGAGTATAACTCT
Organism: Protopterus annectens; assembly: GCF_019279795.1. Lineage (NCBI taxonomy): Eukaryota > Metazoa > Chordata > Ceratodontiformes > Protopteridae > Protopterus > Protopterus annectens. The sequence continues at coordinate 98,970,282 of NC_056747.1, forward strand.
TCTTCAGTATATAAAAAATATATATATAAAAATATATATATAAAAAAGTTTATATATATATATATATATATATATATATATATATATATATATTATATTAATTCTGATGCTGTTTATTTTTATAAGAAAGGCTACTTTAAATGTAATGATTTTCAATTAATTAAGAGTGTGAATAGATTGGTTGTATGGTTTTATAAAAGATCCTATTCAGGATGTTGTTTTTATACACTGAAGAAGAGTTTTACTTGAAAACTTTATGTGACCATTGAAATCATTGTGCTTTGGGCTTCTGTTTTTTATTTTTTAATATTACTTTTTCATGACAGATAGTGTCAGACACTTAAGCATTATCCAAATGGATAATATCCACAGACAACTCATTGTACAATGCTTCCCACAGCAGTTGGTAGAATAATAAATTTGTCCTACCAGATCTCCCCTGGGTAAACCCATGTTGTGTTATATCTATATATGAACCTAATGTATCCAATATTTATTTAATAATAACCTGCTCAAAACATTTTCCCAGTATACTTGTTAGACTAGTGGGTCTATAATTCTCAACAGATGGTTTCACCTCCTTTAGTTATTGAAACAACTAATGACTCTTTCCATTGTCTGGGTACATAACTTGTTTTTAAAGTTCTTTGAAAAAATACATTTAGAGGTATAAGAATTTCTAAAATAAACTTAAGAAAATATCAGTCAATCCCATCAGGATCCACTGCAGAAGAAGAATTAATTTTTCACAAGTCTTTACTATAGGACAATCTCCATGTAAATTAAATAAAAACTTATCCTTTACACAGTTACTTTGTTTAGCAGCAACTATTGTATCCAAAGACATATCAGCCAGATATCCTACAAATGTAATTATTTCATTATTATACATAATATATTCTCAGTCTTCTTGTTTCTAAATTGATTAAGATATTTGTCAAAATCCTTCTTATTATTGGGAATAAAATTGATCAATTTCATCTTATAATTTCTTCTGATCTTCCTCAAAAGTCACCTAAATATGGTTCTACTACTTTCATTTGGGAAGTCTATTATATTTTTTAGATATAAACTTTATTCCTTTATAACTTTTGTTAACCTTAGATATGTTGACTTTCTTCTCTTGTTTTTGCTGGAGGTGACAGTAGTACACACTTCTGAACAAAAGCAACTTTTTTGGTAATGCGTGCTGCATTCATAATGTTGCTGTTCCATGCAAAGCTATATATATTGTTTAATTAGATCATTTTATGTCAGCTGGTATTTGCGTACTGGACTATATTATGTAACTTTTTTTGCATGGTTTAGGCCTTACACTATGTTATTACAAATTTTCATGGATCCCAACAACAGTGTGTGTGTGTGTGTGTGTGTGTGTGTGTGTGTATTTAACAGCACAGTGAAATGAAACGGTGTTAGTGCAATCATTGCAACGTAAAAGCAGTTAAGCACAGGAAACATGAAGCATTAAGAGTTATGGAAATGAGGAAGTAATGGTCACAGGATATCTCCCAATACCAACTGTTAAGAAATATAAGCCCAAAAGATAGATACCGTAGCTGAAGAAAAAGGATAAATATAGCATTAATTATTGAAATGGCCACACCCAGTGATTACAGCACTCTGCTTTTAAGAAACAAAATAATAACACATCTCACATGCAAGCAGAATCGTAGGTACAATTGCAGATGGAGGAGAAACCATTTTAGTGAGCAGTAAAGAATGAATCAGTACTGATGTTATGACCTTTAAATACCCCTCGACTCAGAAATGTGGTGAATCTCTGCCATTGTGTAGAAAAACATCTACCTCAAGAAAACAGAGTGGAACTTAATATACAGAAGTGGCAACATCTTTTGAATATTAAAAATAAACTCCACAAGTAGGCTCTGAAAATATAAAGGCAACTGTAACATTATAAACATTCATAATTTATTAGTAAATTGAAGCTTGCAATAATGAAAATTTAACATCATATAAATTAATAAACAGAAACTGACTCCATGAATAGCTTATAAACATTAAACATACACACACACACACACACACACACACACACACACAAAACCTCTCAATTGTCCTTGCGTTTGCTTCATATTTTTGACCTGTTCCTAGTAACATTTTCCATTTTCTGGTAAATCAGTGAGGCTTGCTGTTGGACCATAATACCATAGAGTTTTACACTTCTTATTGCTCTGAAAATGAATGTCGATGCAAACTCTATTATTCTATTCAATTTTAAGTGAATTGGAGGAGTAATTAAAAATTGTACCTGATTTTGGGTCTTTGTCTTCCCCATTATTTTGACATTATTCAGAATTCTTAAGTAACAAAAATTGAAACATATGATACACACACACACACACACACTGGAATAATCATCTGTGTGTTAGGTACACACCTGTCTGGCCAACTGCATATGGTTGAATAAGCAGTTGATAAACAGGTGTACAAGACTGCACAATTCCAGGGGTTGAGAAATTTGCCCTTACTGAGTGTTTGTGCAATCTTGGAGTTAGCATATATAATTAGCAGGGACATGGGAGGTAGGGGGTGGCCTTGCTTCCCTGCAAAAAATGATGTTTTTCTGTATCTTTAAAAAGTAAATGTGTGCATGCACCAAGGATATTTCTTGGTACATGGGTACTGGTGTGTCGATATCAATGTTTTCGATGCTGTGACATTGACATTATGCCAGTTAACACTGCATGTTTTCAGTTATTTCAGATAGCCAGATAATTAGCAGCGGGTGGACGGGGCATGGGGGGGGGGGGGGGGGCTTGCTCCCATGCAAAAAATTATTTTATTTTTTAATTTATAATATTGCATGCACCAAAATTGTTGCTTGTCGCATGTTTAGTAGTATATCAATGTTTGCAAAGTCAACATTCTAGAATCAATATTCTGAACAGCAATTCTTGAGTGTTTCAGTTAAATTCACTAATACATACTGTGATGCCCGAGCCCTGGCCCAGCAATCAAGGAGCCTCAATCCTCACCACTAATACCAGAGAGGGCATCTCATATATGAGGAAAGGATAACAAATACACACAGTAAAGTGCAATTTTCCTTAAGATCACACATAGATCACAGTCAGTCCTAGTCAAGAGAGTTCAGAGATCACACAGAAATACTTAAAATAAATCAGTAGTACAGTTCTGACATCACAGAAAAACATTCTAATTCCTAGCTATTGCTACAAGAAAACACACTTCTAAAATAACTTACTTATAGAGCAAGGCAGAGTGCTGTGAGTTGGATAGTCAAGGCAAAATGCTTAATAATCTCTGGTTCTCACTGTTTAAATTGAAACTGCAGTTCTGATAAAACATTACATCATCTTTTACACTTTCCTGGTGTTCCCAGGCTGACAGAAACTGCATTTACATTCTTTTACACTTTGAGTAATAAAGAACATTCCACATGCAAATTCTGGTCATTAACTTTAGCCGTAAAACAATAGGCAGGATGCTTACACCAGACTCATCGACTCCAAATTCTAACCTCAAAGGAACAGACATAAAGTAATTTTAATTTCAAAGGACCAATAAGAAATGCTTGACTTAGCTTTCTTTACAGCAGTGGGCAATGTTGCCACATTGTTTTAAAATAAATAAAATATAAGTCACAAACAAATCCAACATACACACACACACACACATATATATATATATATATATATATATATATATAAATGACAAATCCAGCACTCACAATTTTTGCCATTTTCATGATATAAACAGGCCCCACAGAATGGTATCCACAGTGAATAAAGAACGAATGAAGCTCATATAATCCCAAATAGTGGCTTTTATTCCATAACAAACTCAGCAGGCCTAATAGGCTAGCTGTAACAAACTCTGCAATAATCAGTAAAAATCCAGAAAACAAACTGTGAAAACAGCGAAGGGCTATGTAACAAATAATCCAAGAACAAATGGCCACTGAATTATATCCGTTTATTAACTGAAACCAAACCAACGTATTGTGAGCGCTTTCATACAATCAAATGTTGTACTTCATCAGACAAAGTTACGAACACAATCTATTCAATTTAAACTAAAAACAGTTAGTGTCATGATGGTCATTTCCTTTCTTAATTAATATATTTCAAATCAAGCAGTACTTATTGTATTCACAGTGTTCCCTAACTGCTATATACATATCTATGCCCTCTACAGCCTATCTATCATAAACATTCATCTGCTTATAATATTCTTAAAATACATTTATAAAATGCATGTAATAATAAATTAAATAATATAACACCAATTAAATAGTTATAAATAAATATCAAATCTCTATATGACTATACATATCTAAAAATCTAAAATAAGCATTTTACAAATATGCTTTCATATATAGATTATCTTACACCTTCATGTTAATACAATACCTATAAGAAATGTGTTAAATAAATAGCACATCTATGATTTATAAACATTTATTATATATCTAGTTCATTAGCAGATTTTATTTCTTTTAAGCGCCTTTAATTTTATATATATATATATATATATATATATATATATATATATATATATATATACACACACACACACACACACACACACACACACACACACACACACACACACACAGATATATTTATATATATATATTTTTATTGGTCTATGCCAGAAGCTCGTGTTTTCAGAAACTCAAAATTCATATTGTCGACATAATATGATTGAGTTTCCAAAATCTCGAACTTTAAAGAACAACAAAATATCTACTTTTTTCTACATTTGTGCCAGGAGGCAAGCCACCCTGCACCCCACACCCCCTGAACATTATATACATCAACTCTGAGATCACACTAAAGTGAGGAAAAGGGTAAATTCCCCACACAGAAGTTAGTAGCATGCACAAAGCAACTTACCTGAGGACCACACACTGCCACATCAATGTCAATATGTTTTTCTTTAACACGTTGTTCAGCCTGGTTTGATTTTTTTTTTCAGGTGCACATTTAAGGAATGTTGTTTGTAGGTACTGTAAGAGTACAAGGAATGTTGTTTGTGGGACAAAGGCAAGTTTTCAACAAGAGAATATTTTACTGATTGTAGCTTCAGTTAGCAAGGGAGACACGGGAGATCAGATCACACTTTTCAACAAGAGAATATTTTACTGATTGTAGCTTCAGTTAGCAAGGGAGACACGGGAGATCAGATCACACCGAAAATGGTCCTTGGCTCTAACTTTGTAAGATATGAGATCAGGTGATAATTGTGGTCACAAAGTGGAAAGGGTAGATGCATGTTGTAGTGCATACAGACATCAGTGACCTATCTGTGGAGTCAGCATAGTGGGGTAATAGGTCAATGAGTTGAGGTGAGAGAGATCAGGGTAGGAAGCTGAAGGACTCTTTCTCAGAAACCTTAATGTTTGCCAGCAGCAAACACAGTGACGAATGAGAAGATCACACAGTGTAATTTATTAATTTATTGACATTTAATTATAATTGTAATATCTGGGTATAACCATGAAAAAAGAATAGCTTGTCACTGGTAGGAAGACGAGGGAGACTAACTATATTCCAAAGATGGGTTCCATCTTTGACCAGAAGGGAGAGAAATACTAAGGATTTGGTTGAAAAGGTACAGCTTTACAATGTTTCCTTAAATAAGTGTCTTAGAACCAAAATAAGTATCTCAGGGAGCAGACAGAAGGAAAAAGTACACAAAATAGGTGGAACAAAGATGGAAGCATAGCTGAGCAACAGTAGTACAGAATACAGGCAGTTGGGGTAGGTAGATTGGGGTTAGAGGGTGGCCATGACTGGTGTCATGGTGAAACATGGAGCCAATAACAGCAGGTGGTGAGACATGGAGATGGCAAGGAATAACAGAAAAGGAAGGTACGGAGGAGTGATATCAATTTTAAAGGTGTACTTCAAATGCAAGGTTTGAGAAGAAGAAGAAAATCTCCCCATGAAGGGGGCATAGAAGCATCATGATTATGTAATGCTGTATCTGCTTACCCTTGGAGCTTTTCTCCCCGGGCCTTCGCTGAAAATGGACATGCATCCAGTCAGACTATCCCGGTCAACAAATGTAAAATAAATTAAAAAATAAATAAAAATAATTAGAACATGGGGCGGCAAGCCCTTTGGTGCTTAATTTTCTGAAGGGTGAATCAATGCAGTATACTGAGTGGAGTAGGTCTGTGGTTATAATCATGGCAAATCTGAAAATGCTAGAAGAGGACAGGAAGTCCAAGCTCTATGATACAAAGGAAGTGAGAGCAGGAGTTGATTGAGGTCCTGTCCCATGATGGGGGCTCGGGCGACTGGTACTTCTATTATATCAGAAAGGAGTGATTTCTTGATGTAGTCCTGATCAAGGTACAGGGATACAGGAATGCCCAGGTAAAGACTCACTCAACCAAGAGAGACCTTCTTACTGTGTGGTTTAGAGTGCAGAAAATGAAAGAACACAAGGAAAAAGTTAATAGTGTGAGATTTTCAGCCAGTGGAATATTAAAAATTTGTGGGCAAAGAGTCTGAGATTAGTGAGGAGACGAGAATAAACTGAAGGAGTAAATGAAGCTGTAGGAATAAATCAGGGTGGTGTACTCAGGGCTATGACTGAGGATCTGAGAAAGAGGTAAAAGCAGAAGCCTAATGTGGCTGTGTATGAATATGAGGCTAATGATTAAGATAAACGACAAGGCACTCAATAGATGAGAGAGAGGGTTGGGCAAGGGAAGAAAACACAGTATGGCGAGGCTAGCAAAAGTGTAACAGTGCTGGTTAGGACAGTTAAAAGCATAAATTGGAAGTAGGCTGAAGAGATAAACGAGAACATTGGCGTTTTAGGTGTGCATCAGAAAGAATAAAGGTAGGGACAGGCTGAACAAAGAGAGGAAAATAACAGTAAACAGAAAAAACAGAAGTACGTAAGAAAGTACTTCACTTGGTATTTGTGAAGGGAAGCATAAGGCTGTTACCATTCTGGTAGTGACAGTACTAAGAGGGAGGCACACTGGGATATGTGGTCTCCCACTAACCTGTGTGCCCCCCTGAGTGCTCCTGTAAACTACTCACCCCTTAGTCCAGATCCAGCACAAGGAAGCCCCATAAACATCAACCAAATAAAATTAAAAAAGAATGCAAGAAGCTAGCTTAAACTATGTGCTGAGTCTGCACTGTCTACTGCTAATCCAGTCCGTTATGTTGCTCTGTTTTACTCCAGTCTCTCATTGGCTGAAATGTATAGCACATTGACATTAGTGCAATTCAACAAACTTAAATTCATCACACGCATGAACACACACACGCATTTTACGTTTTTTATATATATATATATATATATATATATATATATATATATATATAGACACATTCATACATACATGGTTTGTGTGTATATGTATATGTATATATATATATATATATATATATATATATATATATACACACACACACACACGTGTGCATGTATGTATATATATATATATATATATATATATATATATATATATATATATATATATATATATATATATATATATATATATGTTGATGCTGTGTATATTATTTGGCTGTGAATAAATTGGACAGCATGAAGTTTGAGTTTAATTTTAATAGTTTAACCTTTTATATGTTTTTAGTTTAGCTTTTTCTCCCCTTTTTGCAGGCACGCAGGTATACATTGCACTGCACTTGGGCTACAGCAGTATCTCTAGCACTTACTGCAGATACATAAGTCTATGAGATGTTAATGACTGGCCTTCTGATTCAGGAATCCTGAAGTATGTGGGTTAATTCTCTCTTCCTTAGCCTTTTTTTTTTTTTTTTTGGTCTTCTGTGCAACTCTGACCACGTATTTTCACCAGGAAGTGTTCCTGGGCTGTCCTAGGACATTTGTGTCTAATCAGCTGCCCAGCCCGTTAGCAAACAAGTTACACATTTTTATCTTTTGAATTCCAGTCCCTTCACAATGTCGCTATTTACTGCTTCACTATATGCTATTTGACTATGAATCTCAGCAAGTCTCATGTAGTTTAATGAGTTGCCAAATTAGGAAGTGTGAGCTTCAAGAAAAATGAGTTTACTTGTGGTCATGCTAAGCTGTTTACAATGTCAGAGGTCTTTTTATTTAACAAATGGCTGTTATTTTTTTCCTGTAAAATGTGAAATAAATGTTTTAAATAGTATGCACACTGACAGGATTAAGCAATGTTTTATTTGGGGCAGAAAACCAGGTATTGGGATGTCGATATAGTTGGAGGGTTCCAGTCTATTACTCTGCTAAGGACCACATTTGACCATGATCTGGCAGTGCTCAACCCCAGATTGTTTTCCTCACTGCAAAGAATATTTAGATTTTTGTGCAAGTGCACATTTCTCATGTCCGTATGTACATTTCAGCAGTGATGGTTTTTTGAAGTAGAATGCAGTTGAGATGTTCAAGTAAGTGTGTGTGTGTGAAAAAATACTCAAGTTAGATATTGATTTCTCATTTAAGTAATTTGCTTGGTGTCACAGTCGTAGAATCAAAACCAGTACCCTTGAGCTGAAGCCTTAATCCATGGCGTGAGGTTACTTTGTAGGTGCAGGGTTTGATTCTGTACTTTGAAAGGATGTTTGGCTAGGTTTAAAAATAGCCCATGAAGGCAACTACCTGAGTATTTTCCTGTGAACCTATTGGTTATTAGTAAATCTGTCATGTTTTACCAATCTGTTCCACATTGTGCAAAATAGTGTAGTATTACACATTTTGAAGATGGGAAGTTGAGTACTGCTGTAGTGTCTTTAATTCTTTTGTTGATATTACAGATAGCATTGTATTCATGATGTTGCAAAGCTGTTTGTTTTTTTTGGGGGGGTGCTCAGCTTGGAAATGTTCAAGACCCCATATTGGCAACTTCAGTTGCTTCTACTGAGTGTTCTTAATGGTTAAAGAATGGATTATCTGGTAAAATAGTATAAATGTTACGATTTTAACCACACGGTGAGCTCTCCGCCTTCTTGTTAGTAAACGTTCCACATTTGCCCATTTGTTCCACCTTATGAGTGGTAGTGTAGTGTTCCATATTTTGAAGATGGGAAGTTGACTGTAGCTGCATTTTTCTTTCATTGTTTTCTTGTTGGTACAAGTTCCTCTGTGGCGACCAATAACCGGGAAAAGCCGAAAGAAGAACAACTATGGATGTTATGCTAATGTCAAACCATACTGAACTGTCTGAAATGAAGAAAGCCCATCTTAAGAAATTAAGGATATGTAGTTTTAGTGATGAGTCATTAAAACTACAAACATTTCAGTTCTTCTACTCGTAGACAATTATAATATTCAGAATATTGTAACTTGGTGTTGTTACCTATTTATTTTTTCTGGACTATCTGGAAATCAAACAGATTGTCCAGTAATCCAGAAAACACTGTACAAACTTTGGTATACTGTTTCAAAAAAAGAAACAGACTATCAGGAGTTTGTTGAATCGTCACATTCACTATATTTTTTTTTACTGAAAAGCATAGTAAATCGGCAAAAAGAAAGCATCATGAATGGAAAAAGAGGGTGATCCCACTAAGTTGATGTGTCAGTGGCATCATGAAATGGGTGAAAAGTGGATAAGAAATGGGGAGGAGATGGGTGGGATTATTGGAGGTGCAGTGGGTGTGGCTTGGTTCGGTTTTAGCCACAATAAAAAGTGGCAACCCTATTGTAACTGCATCATTATTAAGTGAATTTGAGTAATATTTAAAAACTGTTCTTGATTTTATTCCCTGATTATTTTTGACTTTGTCCAGAATTTTTGACCAAATGAGTTAAAAGGTAGGGTGCTAGCCTAAAATGGTCAGGTCAAAATTATTTCTATTGATGTTATTTCAGCAAGCCAGAAACTGAGTACTAGGTGTTTCTTGTTGCTGCATTTGCTTGGCACAGTCTTTGTCTTTATCACTGCTGTTTTCATTGAAGGGGGCTGGAAAAGTAAGTTTATTTGCAGTCTCAGTATTTCAACAGGTAAGGTTGTGGGTTCTATTCCAATACCACTTAGACAAACTCTTCTATCCTAGAAGAAATGCCCTAGATAAAAACAGGCTACAGGACAAAAGAATGACATGGATTCATGGCTAGAAGGAGCTTTAGTGAAACATACTACAGTCTGATAATGGGATACAGGAGAATTTGACAGGGGGCTACGACTAAACCAGGTCTATCTGAACCTCAACAAGGTCTTTGAGTCAGTCTATCACATGTGGCTTTTACGTAAACTGTCAGAGTTGGTCATAGGTTCAAGACTGCAGAAGCAAACAACTGAATATTTAAATGATTGGATAGAGGGTTGTGTTGTGAGGGATAATGTCAGAAAGGTGATTAGTGGAATACCACAGGGGTATGTCCTTGTTCCATGATTCTTCAGTGAGTTAACAAAACCGGGCTAACACCTTCACTGATAATGGTGCAGAAGTAGAGGATGGAGGAACAATCTAAGAAAGGATTTTGAAAGGCTCACATAGTGGGCAGAAAGGCAGCAGCTTATGCTCAGTATAAACAAATATAACTTACTGCACTATGGCCATAATACCCCTGGTGTGAAATATCCACTGTAGGAGGAGTGGATGTTATGGTAAAAGAGCAGGAAATGAGTCAGAGGGTGTTGCCTTACCAATGGGGAGAGTGAGGTGGATAATAACAGAAAGAATGCTGTGGTGTAATCCCCAACAGTGATATAATAATCCTACTCTCCTAGGCCATCTTCTCGCCACACCTTGAATACAGTGTGCTGTTCTAGGGGCCATAGGAAAATGGACATCAGGCTGCTTGAAGTCACCTGCAAGAAAGCATGGAAGAGTTGGTGATGATCTTACTAGAGAGTGGAAGAGTCAGAGTGGGGGATGACAAGGTTATACAAGATCTTAGCAGGAGCCTGTGAGGGGATCATCATCACAAGGAAGGACAGAGGCCAGGGCAGGTTGGGGTACAGGAAACAGATCATATGGACCAACTACAACAACATTTTGTGATTGTATTTTTCCCCACACATGGTTATGAACACATGGAATGGAGCATCAGAATGGGTGGTGGTGAGAGAAACCACGGAGACATTTAAAAGGGAACGGGTGAAGTTAGAAATGGAGAGGTGAGGTGCTAGAATGTAAAACAAACTTAACATGCAGACTGTACAAGCTTACTAAGTTCTTCTTCTGTCAAGACAGTTTAATATACTGTCCCATTTGCAGTTGTACATCTACTGTGCGGCTTCTGGCCTTCTTGCATTTTTCTCAAATAACCACACTTCTGTCCATCATTAGACACAATCTGAGTTACTGACACATAAACAGAATGATAACATGTAAAGTGCAACAACACATTTATATTTATTCATTAATTCATATTTTGACTATTTAATTTTTACAAAGTTATTTGGCTGGCTCCCAGACCCTTTTTATATCCAAAACCAAACATCCCTATGTAGCTTTTACAGAATTAAGTGCATGAACACCTTTCTCGCACCTGCACAAGTAATCAAAAAGAGGGGTGTATGACAGAATGTGTCTAACCAACTTCCTGAACCAGGACTCAAACTCTTGTATCCTTTTATCAAGCTCATTGAGAGACATGTTCTGATCAAAGCCTAGGATTGTAACACTAAAGTTCATGCTTCAACTAGGACTCAAACCCATATCCTTCATATCCCCATTCCTGCTGCTTTAACCATGAAGCCTTTGAAGTAGATGAGACCTGTTGATGCTTCTGAAGCTTCAGCTGTCCCTTACAGATATGGAATTAACCGAGAGAGAGAACAAATAAAAAGAAATTAAGAACTTAAGACCTGGCACACAGTAACAGCCTGCATTTAATTGCTGGAACCTATGTTCTGAGAGACTGCCTTCCAGTCTATCTGCAAATATACAGAGCTGAGTATATTTTTTTGGTTTTAGAGTTTAAATGTTGCTTAGATCTCTGTTGAAACTATTTTGTCCTACCCACCCCTCCCTATTTCTGGCTTGTAGTTTAAATTTGGTGGCTTTTGCAGTCGCCCGCCCCACTTTAGATTTGATCTTGGACACTCCCCCAGTCCCATCTCTTTGCCACATTCTACCAAATAAACTCTTTCTGCACTTGCTTTTAGTCCTTTTTAATTTAATTGCATTTTTTAAACTGTTTGATCTAATATTGCAAAATACTCTTGTGCTAGCTTGCACTGCATGTGAATTGTTTCTACTACTGTTTTTGCTACTTTTCTGTAAAAAAAAAAAAAAAAACTGTAAGCCTGTCTCCTACCTTTCCTGTAACTAGTGTTCCAGATACAGATTTGCTGTATCCAGGACTGTATGTAAGCTTCTGAGTCCCCCAAGTCTTTCTGTGTTGGAGGAAAGCCTTCTAGCTTATCAGTGGGAGTGGTAAGCACTAGGTAACCTGTCTACCGCATAAGGAGTGGTTCTGGCCCAGAAATTGTAGTTACTGGCCATTTGGGCAATCTCTTCCACCTCTCTCAACTTTCTGATTTGAAAGCCTGCATTTACACTTGTTTCTGTCCTGTAACTCGTCTAGTGCAGATACAGATTCTTAGTTTTAGCACTTAAATTTGCATATTCATGCTCGGCACTTGTTCAGAACTTGTAAGCACTAAATAAGCTACTAATTACTACAGCACTCAACCTTCCTCATTAGCTAGATGAAAACAGTTTTTGTACTTACTTTTCTCACTTGCTTAGAGAAAAGCAGCTCTTGTACTCACTTTCCTCACTTATCTAGAGGAAAATATTTTTTTATTCAGGCATGTCCAAGGGTCAGCTCCCAGTGTTCTCTCCTGTCTATCTGATGAATCTGGGCATCTTGGGGCAATGTAGAAATTGCTTCATGTACACAGACAACCCTCTCCTCCTACCACCCAACACTACAACCTGTGAGAGATGCACTTATCTAGCCAAACTAGAGGTAAAGTTCTCTCCAACCAAGACTGAACTTGACAGTCATGAGGAGAAGGTAAACATTTGCACCACACCACACTCATCACATAGTCTCACAAAATCTACACCACCAAAATCCACACATAGTAACACAAAAACATTTGCGGAGGCTCCCAATAATAATCTGTCTAAGCAACAGAGACCTCCAAAGCAGAAACGCAAGCAACCTCCATCCCCCAATACAACCCATATGACACACAGCCCACAGACTCAGTGTGCCACTCAACCACAGCCAATAAGGCAAAACAACGTACCCAACACACTAGTCATAGGTGACGCTATAGTCAGGCACACTGATGTTCCACTCACCAGGCTAAACAAGGAGAAGGTTACTGTCAGCTGCGTGTCGGGTGCCAGGATCCGCCACATAACCCACGCAATCAGGTCACTCCACAACAAGTACAAATATGACTGCCATTGTCCATGTTGGTGTGAATGACCTGAGACGTACCTCCCTGGACTACATGAAAAGTGACATGGAAGAGCTGTCCGATCTTGTAGCCAAGGCAGGTATGACCCTAGCCCTGAGTAGCATTCTGCCATCACCCAGAATGATACCAAAGTACAAGGACAAAATGATTGACTTCAATAATTGGCTAAGCTTCTGGTGTCATTTTAAGGGGATCCAGTATCTGTCTGCTTGGGATGACATGGTCGACAGACCATGATGCTTTGCACACAGATGGCCTGCACCTCTCGCCCCTGAGATTCTGGATACTGGCTAAGGCTCATGTTACCCCTATAGTGCCTTTTTTAGGCAAAGTTCAAATAACAAATTCACCACCGTAACAGGAACATGTAAGCAAAAACTGAGGGTAATGCTACTCATGTTAGAAGTCTAAATCTCAAAATGCACTCACTCGAGGCACCCCTTAAAATGGAGAACATCGATATCTGTGCAGTGACTGAGACCTGGTTCAAGGCTCCAGAGAGCACCCCTGCACTACCAGGCTATAACGCATACCACACTTTTCGGCCATGTAATCTGGACTGAAACACCAAAGGTAGAGGTGTGTCCATATTCATTAAGGATATCCACACCTCAAGGCTAGTTGCTCAGCATAATGCATCCGGGGTTATCCAAGTGCAACTAAATCTGGGCAAAACTGCAATCCAAATAGTAGCTTGCTACAGATCCCCCACCATGCTCCAGGATTCCCACTCCTTTTTTCTTGATGTACTGGAAAATATTAGGGTTCAACCAAACACCCTAATAATGGGCGATTTCAACTACCCCACCATTAACTGGGAAAACTACTTGTGTACCAACTCCTTAGCTCAATGCTTTCTGGAATTCATAAACTCCAATGCCCTGGATCAACTTATCCACACCCCCAACAGGAGCAACAATATCCTAGACCTAGTCATTACCAACATGAGTGACCAGTGTTCCACACCTGAAGTCAACTCCTCGTTGGTCCAATTTGGCCATAAGCTAATCCCCCTTGATATCCACATCCCGCCCCCACCCCCCATTAAGGAAACCATGGTAAAAAATTTCTCCAAAGCAAACTTCATGCTTCTTAAGACAGAAGTGGCAAACTTCATGACACCCATGCAGACGGACAAAAGAGGTACGACTGCTGAATCCTACACAAATGCACTTTATAAGCACTTACATGAGTGCATGGATCGTGCTATCCCTAACAGAACCAAGATGCTATCCTCCAAAAAAAGGAAGCCAATCTGGTCATCCCCTGCCATAAACAAACTCTACAACAGAAGAAAGAAACTGTTTCAAAAAAGAGTAAAATCCCATGATTGGAGGAACTCCCTGGTCACCCTCAGTAAGAAGCTGAGATCCCTCATAAAATCCCTCCAAAGCTAGTTATGAAAACAAAATCACCACTGATTCTAAAGACAACCACAAAGCATTCTATAGCTATGTCAAGAATCTAAATGGCAACACCCAGATCTACTCTGAGTTACAGCACAACGGCACAAAAATACAGAACCAACTGATATTGCCAACATCCTGGCAGATAGGTTCAGTGCTAACTTTACCCCCCTCACCCCCTAAAGGGCCCATATCTATACAGGAAGAATGCAGAGTCCCTGTAATCACAACTACACAGGTAAAAGCTGCACTCTCTAAAGCCAAAAACACTGCATCCATGGGACCGGACAACATCCCAGGCTGAATTTTACATGAACTTCAGAACAAACTGGCTCCTGACTTAAGCACCATGTTCAATAATAGCCTTGCATCAGGCTTTGTGCCCACTGAATAGCGCACAGCAACAGTTATCCCACTCCACAAAGGGGGAGCCACCACTGATCCTGGGAACTATCGACCTATTAGCCTGACGAGCCTGGTCTGCAAGGCCATGGAACGTATCATCATGGAACACATAAACAAAGACATTGGTAACCTCCAAAATCTGGATCCCACCCAGTTCGGGTTTGTGAAAGGCAGATCATGCCTCTTGAACCTGATCAACTTCTTTGAGGCAGTCACCAAAGCCGTAGATGAGGGTAAGGTGGTTCACACAGCCTATCTTGACCTCGCCAAGGCTTTTGACACCATCCCCCATTCTGGAATTATAGCTAAACTCACTAAACTAGGTATAAATCCCTATGTCACAAGATGGGTTGCCAACTGGCTCACTGACAGAAACCACACTGTAAAAGTTGCAGACTCCAAATCTGATCTCAAAGCAGTGACAAGTGGAGTACCACAGGGTTCCGTCCTGGGACCTCTCCTGTTTGGTATCTACTTCTCTGAAGTACAGGCTAACACAGAAGGCCTCTGGCTAATGAAGTTCACAGATGACTGCAAACTAGGAGCCATAGTTAAGTCCCCAAATGATGTGGACATCCTACAGAAGGGCCTCACTGAGACAGATGTCTAGTGTCAGAGTCATGGCCTCAAGCTCAATGCCAAAAAGTGCAGTGTCATCCTCTTTGGTAAAAACTCTGTACCCATGAACTACCACATAGGCAGCAATCTACTTAACACCGAATGTGTGATAAGAGACCTTGGGACCCAGGTGGACAGTAGTCTCTCCTTTGATAGATACATCACCACAGTAGTCAGGAAGTCCTTCTACATGGCATACCTCATCATAAAAGGGTTTTCATCAAGGAAAAAAGAAGTCATTGTTCCCCTCTACTCGACACTCATTAGACCCATTATAGAGTACAATGCCCCTTTTGGAATGTACCTCACAAGACATCTGCAGCAGCTGGAAAGGCCACAGAAGTACCTCACAAAGAGGATTACTGGCCTCAAACAAATGCCCTACACTGACTGCCTCAAAAAACTCCAGATTTACTCTGAAGCATATCGCCTACTCCGAGGTGATCTCTGCCTAACATATAAAGCTATGTGAAACCCAGAGCTGTTGGACATACTACAACTAAAGAAATCCCAATCCCTCCAAGCTACACGCTCTAGGGACCTAAACCTTGTCACCGCAATAAACAGGACATGCTGGAGGGATAGATTCCTGTCCCAGAGACATCCCATACTCTGGAACAGGCTACCCATCTACGTCAAGCAAAGTTCTTCATTAGCACTCTTCAATAAAAATCTTGATGAGTGGATGGGAAATAGGAAGTACACCCTGGGGATCACTTCTGTGTCTCTGCTCAACAGTGGCACAGGAAAATAACTTTCTTGGGCGGCGTAAGCCAGGGAACCTTGTTGGCTAGGCTTACGTAGGCCCTAGGGCTGATAGCCTATTACCTACTATAAACACAATACAAAGGATAGAGAAGTTGCATGTTACAGGTGTGAAAAGATGTGGGTACTACTAGATACAGGTTTCATTTTCTATTTTGTCAAACATTAGCAGTGTAGGGCTAATTTGCCAGAATGTCTATGGTTTACTGGAATTAGTGTGATTCAGAACCTATAGCAGCACATGTTTTATGCTGTTTAACTTATACTGACTAACAGAATGTGTATCGCAACTGGTGTAATGTTGGGGAAGCTGATTTGCTTATTAGGAAACTGAAATTTGTACCACTTTATTATTTTAATTATTATTATTATTATTATTATTATATACCCTACACAGTTTCACATATCCACACACACACACACACACACACATATATATATATATATATATATATATATATATATATATATATATATAAAATATGTGTTTGTGTATATAAGTAAATGCATCGATAATTTCAGGTCATGTTACATACCCAAAATAGTAACATGCTGGGGATGCTGTATGCTTTAAAAAGTAGAACCCGATGAATTGTAAAATGTGTGAAACAGAAATCAGTTTTATGTAGTCATTCCTTTGCTAAAAAAACAGAAAAAAAAATCAGCAGAACAAATTACTCAGAAGACTGAAAAACTTTTCTTAATATAGGCTTTGTCTCATTCATGCTCATTTATGGTATGAAAAGTCTTGCAGAACTTTTGGGACATCAGCACAGTGTAATCAACAGTTAAATCACTTACTCCACCGCTGGCACATGCATTCAAGAAACAGGATATTTCTCAGTAGGTGAAACAACTAAAACAATAGCCGTGACTGCATGTTTCCCACTGAACACTTTTCTTCTTTACCTTTGATAAAGTCTGATCAGACCTGAATACACCCATATCCTTTTCTGTTTCTGTTCTTACTGCTTCCCTCTGCTCTGTTCCCCCTCCTTTTTCACTGCTGTGCAGTATCTTACATTTAATCACGGATGTTTTGGTTAGCTGTTTTTCTCATGTTCTTTCCCATGCCTTTAACCTCTTACAAGCACATCAGCCTTGTTGTGGATTATTTTGAAATTTGCTAAGATACAGGGGTGGGATTTATAATGATTTGAAAAGGCATATTCAGAGTATGGCAGATGTGATTATATGTTACAGTGTACAGCTTAATATGTAAATGCATAATGACAACATTCTGTGTAGCTTTAAAGATGCACAGTTCAAAGCTGTCTCTGTGGAGTAAGTGTTGTTGACCTCAGTACTCCTCAGATGATCCTGGTTTGATTATTGACCTGGGTATTGGAGGAGATGGTTCAAGAAAGGAAGGAAATGAGTACATATTGCCAGCTTCTGCATCTCAAAATAACAATGCTGACCCTGGGAAATTACAGGAAACAGCATTGTCCCTGCAAGGTATGGGCAAACATTCTAGCTGGAAATCAATAGCATCAGAAACTATTCAGTCACATGGGGTCAGCACTGGAGACATTTCTCCACACTTTCACATCAGTGGGTGATGTTAGGAACAATGCATTCACACATGGCTAGCACTGCAGGCACTGCACCACACTTTCACATCAGTAGGTGATGTTAGGAACAATGTATTCATGCAGGGCTAGCAGTGCAGTCATTGCACCACACTTTCACATCAGTGGCTGATGTTAGAAACAATGCATACACACAGGGCTAGTACTACAAGCATTGCACTACACTTTCACATCAGTGGGTGATAGGAACAATGCATTCACACAGGGCTAGCACTGCAGACACTGCACCACACTTTCACATCAGTGGGTGATGTTCAGAACAGTACATTAACACAGGACTAACACTGCAGGTATTGCACTACTTTCACATCAGTAGGTGGTGTTAGAAACAATGCATTCACACAGGACTAGCATTGCACTACAGCATCACACCAGTGGGTAGTGATATGGAGCAGTGCAGTCACACAGGGCTAGCACTGCAGGCATTGAACTATACCTTCACATTAGTGGGTGATATCAGGAATGGTTTACTCACACAGGACCTGTACTCCAGGCACTGCACCACACTTTCACATCAGTGGGCAATGTTAGAAATAATGCATTCACACAGGGCTAGCACTGCAAGCATTCCACTACATTTTCACATCAGTGGGTGATAGGAACAATGCATTCATGAAGTGCTAGCACTGCAGGCATTGCACCACACTTTCAGTGGGTGATGTTAAGAACAATGCATTCATGCAGGGCTATCACTGCAGGCATTGCACCACACTTTCACATCTGTGGCTGATGTTAGCTTTGTGTTAATGCACTGTTCTTAACACTGCAAATATTGCAGTACAATTTCACATCAGTAGGTTGTGTTAGGAATAATGCATTCACACAGGGCTAGCATTGCACTACAGCATCACACCAGTGGGTAGTGATAGGAGCAGTGCATTCACACAGGGCTAGCACTGCAGGCGTTGCACCACACTTTCACATCAGTGGGTGATGTTAGAAACAATGCATTCATGCAGGGCTAGCACTGCAAATATTGCACCACACTTTCATATCAGTGGGTGATGTTGGAAACAATGCAGTCATGCAGGGCTAACACTGCAGATATTGCACCACACTTTCATATCAATGAGTGATGTTGGAAACAATCCATTCAAGCAGGGCTAGCACTGCAGGCATTGCTCCATATTTTCATATCAGTGGGTTGAGTTAAGAACACAATAAATAGCTAACCCATGTTAGATGGTATCAGTGATCACTTCTATTTGTCTGCCTGTGGGTGTCAGGATGAGTATATCTGCCTATATAAATGGAAGAGAGTTTGATATTTATAGTGGAGAAGAGGCATGGAAATAGAATGTGCATTGGAAAAATAAATAGGCTACAGAGCAAGAAATCAAAGAGTAGCATGGAAAGTAAAACATTTAACACTCAAAGCATGTACACTACAGTGCTGTGCAACCAATGTCATCACCTTATGATGCAACAAAGCATGCTTCTGTATTAATCCAGAAAGATTAGAATGTTAACGCAGGGTGGAGGAAAAGCATGGAAAGAACAGCAAAAATATAAAGCATCTCAGTATGTTGAAAACTTCAGACTGCTTTGCAATTGCACTAAAAAGCAAATAAATGAAGACAAAAAACTATACTATAATAACTTTCAGAATAATACTCAACACATCTCTAAAAATTGCAGACATCCATTAAAGCTATTTTGTATCCTCACCAAAAATTCAACCCAACTGCCTCTCCCAATAACTCACCACTCGAAACTGCAATACAGTTCAAGTCTTATTTATAGATAGTATAGCATCTCTAACCAAGGACCCCTCAACATCTAATCCCAATCCTGCCCAACAGCCTCATATCAGCACATCTACTTTCATCAAACCTGTGCTCACATTCTGTGTAAAACTGCTCTTTAACTTAAACCATGCTCTTCCCCAGCTGATGACCTTCCAAGTGAGTGCCTAAAATTAACAGCCAACAGCATTGCTTATCCTGTCTCAATCCTTATAAATAGGTCACTCCAGGAATTTTTCTTCTCTGGTAAAAGTCGCACATTATCCCTCTACACAAATTAGGAAATTCAACAGACATTAATAACTTTAGATCTATAGCAATCTTATAACTCCTTACCAAAATACTTCAAAAATGTATTCAAAAAGAATTGTGAGACTATCTCCTACAGGAAGAACTCCTATCCCCTACACAAAATGGCTTCCAACCTTCCATTAGTACTAGCACTGTGCTTCTAACCTATATAGATACTGTCAATAAAGCTAGTGATAATGACAAACTAGTCTCTCCCTTATTTCTAGACTTGTCTAAAACCTTCACCACAGTTTATCACAGCAAACTTCTACTTAAAATGTACTGACTGCATCTCTCCCAGCCCACGCTTCTGTGGTTTAGAAGCTTCCTGTCCAATAGGTATCAGTCAGTAAAATGGCACTCCACACTCTCCTCTTACCTCCCAGTCACCACCGATGTACCACAGGGCTCTATCCCTGGTCTCCTCCTCTTTAATGTTTTCAACAACACCCTCTATACTTTTGCACAACAGGCTACCCTAATTCAATACGCAAATAATGTCACACTCATTTTTACATCTGACAACATGGTACACCTCCAAAAAAAGTACTCAGGAATCTTTAACGGCCACTGAGACATGGCTTCATAACTCACAACTCATGCTCAACCCAAAAAAGACCAAAGTACTACCCCCCACGTCCCTGTCTCATGAAAAAAGTACATTTAAAGTCTTTAATAATAGAGCCCTTGAAGTCGCATCTCATAGCAAATTATTAGGGTGATCGTGGATGATAATCTTACATTCGACCTGACTATACAAAATTTCTCACTAATGCAGCTAAAACTAAACTTGCCCCTACTTCTCTCCTCCCCACTCTTCTACGTGTCACTCCCATTCTTTACAACCGCCAGGCCTTGCAAGAACTAAAACTTCAACAAACTGCTAAATTTGCAGCAAATACCCCTTTCAGAACCCACCAGTGTATATAGCACTAAAAAGCCTAAATTGGTTAGAATTGCCTCACCAAGTAACATATACAGAGCTTCTTACCAGCTATAGAATTATCCAGCATCCATCTGCCTGTCCAGCACTAAAAACTATTCTACACACCTGTGTTCCCATTCAGTCATTGCAATCCAGTGACCAAAACTTCCTGTCTGTGTACAAACCTTTCAAATCTGCTGGGCATTGTCTGTTCTCATACAAGGTTGCTAAGACTTGGAACTCCTTACCTGTTTCCATCAGGTGAGTTACCCTCTCTCAAACCTTTCAAAACCACTCTGAAAAACATATTGGCTAAAATCTCTCTCTCTTCTTGCTCAGCACCAGGATAAACTATATCCTTAAACGTGAAAGTACCTTTTTATTTCTTATACCTCCTTACTCTCCCTTTTACAATTACTTCCTTACTTCTATCAAATGATCTTTCCTTTCTTTCTAAATATACCATAAGCCCATTTTCCCCCTCACTTCATATTTCAAGTCATGTTTGTATTACACTAACTTGCCTTTAATTTTTCTTTAAACTGTCTAAAATTTCTTAAATATTACATTGTCATATAACTAATATTGATTCTTAACCAGTGTTTTTATAGTATGTCTAATTTGTTCTAATTATTTAAATTGAAGATTTTTTTTTATTTTTGATTGTAAAATTAATTATTGTTAAAATGTTTTGTAATAATTTGGAGTTTTTCTCCCTAAGCCTCTGCTGAAAATGGGCTTCTACCAAGTTGTACTTTCCCGGTAATCAAATATCAATAAATAAATTAAAGCAAGCTCTACTGATGTACAAGGATAAAGCCTCGATTACAATAAAGGTGACCCTGGTTCATTTATCAGGTTAGGTGTCTACTGGAGTTGGAAAGGGGAATGTATGATGTACCAGGTCCAGTGAATGTGAATGCCAAAACCCCATAAAGAAGGGCTAACAACATAAGGGACAGCCTTGGAGTGAATGTTTAGCTATCTAGCTGCGTATGTGTTAGCCTTCCTCATGGCTGCATACGAGAATGCATTTGCAAGTTGGAAACATAGTGGTCCTTGTAGTGATGTGAGTCACACGCCCTCTGTCGGGTTTAGGGTTTACAGCATATGCCCTTGATGCTGGGATGCCAGTGAAGCCACAAACCACTACCATGGCGGCCTAATTGAGAGTACCTCTGGATGGTGTCTGCTCATACATCTCAACCTTTTAGAGCAAGAAATATAGACAAAGCCGAAAATAATTGGGGATACATGTTCAAAAATAAGGACAAATTTTAATTAATGCTCTTTAAATGCAGAAAGTTGCTAGAATAACAGATACTGCATTAGCATGCATTTTCTTAAGTATATGAAGCTTGAAACTCAAATGTGTGTCATTATTTAGTGATCTCATCTCTTAGTGGTTTGCCAGAGAAATGCAAATTTATTGAGGAACAGTCCAAAAATATAAGGCAAAAATCTGGACATCTGAGAGGTATGTAAATTCTGCTGCTATGTTAAGAATATCCAGTGTAGTGGTATGAGCAGGCCACAGGCTGACTGGGACAAGGCATGATGGTTAGCAGGCACTGGGATAAAATCGCACAGGAAAAATGCTGCTGGATTAGAAGGGAAGAGACTAATGAGAGGGAGAGAATGAGATGGCATGAGAAGTGCAGTCAACAGCCAGTACAGAAAGGTGAATGACAGTAAATAATAATAACTGAATTGTTAAGCAGCATATGACCGATATAGCAAATTAAGTAAGATCATTATCATATGACAACAGGTCCTAAGCAGACCATGCAAAACAAATGAGTACAAACAGAACATAAGTTACTATGGCCTGGGTAAGTATGGCATAGTGTGATACACAGAGAACAAATATATGCAGCACTCATTGACGCTGTTTGTTTTGAACAAACAGTAGGGCACATTCCTCTCATCTGTCCAGTTTTTCATGGAATGTCCAGGTTTCTGCCTCATATTTTTGGTCTGTTCCTTTTGTGGCAAATCAGTGAGGATTGAGTTCACTAAATAACAGGCATTTGAGTTTCATGCTTCATATCCTTTGGTAAATGCATGGTAACACAAAATATTTTTATTTTAGCCACTTTCTAAGTTTATAAGAGCAATATTTAAAAGCTGTCCCTATTTTTGGGGCTTTGTCCCCCATTATTATTGGCTTTGCCCAGATTTTTTGTGCTAAGAGGTTGAGAGCTATGGTAGGCTAGCATTCTATAAAGCCACATATAAACAGTCCCCCTATAACTGATCAGGAGATGAATGACCAGCAGACAACTGATCATAAACCATTTCCTCATCTGCAATGGTTCAAGAAAACAACTTACCTACAATAGATATGTCATATGATTGACTTTTAAATTCCTACAACAGATATATGTCATATGATTGACTTTTAAATTGTCAGACTTCATATAAGCGACTGTTTAAAAAGTTGAGCATATGTAAAAACTCAAAAACAGCATTTTTGCAGGGGAGCAAGCCCCCCTACAGTCTATACACCCCAGGTAATTATATATATATAAATGCTGAGATTGTACTAGAGTGAGAAAAAAGGGTATATTTCCCAATCCCCACTGTATGGTGATCTCAGGACATTTCACTGTTCAGGTAAATAGGGATAGGTGATCATATGAAATTTGACTATTTAAAAAGTCAATTATATGATATAGACCCCCTACAACCGAGTGCACTGAGAGAGAAAAAAGTGTATTTGTTGGGGTGGAGGACAAGCCCCATTGTTCCCCCAAGTGGAACCTTTATTATTTCACTACCTTGTTTATATATACTAGCTGTGCAGTTAAACAGTGGTGGAGAAGATCCCCACTACAGTGCTTGCTGGTCCAATATGGAGTGATCCCACAGTCCTTACCTTGCTTAGACAAATTGGTGTTGATTGATAAGGAGGAAAGCCTCTAAAGACACATGGCTTGCCAGCATTGAGTACAGACCTATATATCCCCTAGTTTCAGGTACAAAAGTACTAAAAGTTTCCTGGCATATATACAGTTGGACACGGACAGAGCTGGTGTAAGCAGACAGAATGATGCGTTCACATTATAACGTAGCTAATTCCATGTGTCCGTACCATAGCTAAACTGTCAGCCACCTTGGGCTCTCTCTATGTCAATGGAAGACCAACAACAGAAAAAAAAAGTAATTAAATCAAGCCAAAGACAGAGATACACACACACACTCACATGCATGCACGCGCGCACACACACACACACACACACACACACACACACACACACACACACACACACACACACACACACACCTCCCGGACGTGTTGCTGCTGCAGTTGAACAAAGTGCTTTGCCACAGTTTAGTTGATTTTCTGCTACAGGAGAGCATCCTTAGCATTTTTAGACTACAGGCTGTAATACTATAGTCTCAGACTGGAAACCAATCAGTGCTTACATTAATGTGTTATTTTTACCTCGTTTTTGCTTGTCTCTGGGACAACTACTTCTCTTTCCTCTCCCTTTCTATACTAGAATGTGCCTTTTGGTGATTTTACATCTGAAGGAGCTGGCAAAACACATAGAGTGCATG
The DNA here is from genome assembly GCF_019279795.1 of Protopterus annectens. Taxonomy (NCBI): domain Eukaryota; kingdom Metazoa; phylum Chordata; order Ceratodontiformes; family Protopteridae; genus Protopterus; species Protopterus annectens. Next base: position 98,994,950 of record NC_056747.1, read on the forward strand.
AAATAAGCCAATTGTAAGGGGAAGGGTGATATACTATAGCACTGTGACCCTCCTCATCCATTTATCCATTGTACTGTGGGTTATCAAAGTGGCACGTGCACACACATTTAGAAGAAAGGAAAGGTGCACAGTGGTGTACCATGTAGCCTTGTGGAAATATGGAACAAACACAGACAGTTGCACCTACATGAAAGATAGAACAACTCCTTAGAATATACTTGCATGGAATATTCACCAGTGTATGCTACTGGTTACATGGAATAGCAACTGTGAGAAAAGCATAGCAGCAGTAAAACCCTCACCCTGTTGCTCATTGTACCAGCCCAGCCAGATAGGGAGGTCCACAGCCTCTTCCAGCAGTTCCCTGATCTGGGATCACACATCTATGTGCTTTTGCACCATCTGCTGTAACCATTTTATATAATCTGATGTGTGTCACTGTAATTTTGGGACAACAACAGGTGCTACCATGTCCCAGTCCTGTTCTTTCAGCACCACCTGGGAGCCTCTGTTTATAGGGTAAGGATAAAGAGATACATATGTCTAAAAATGTATTTTGCTGATGTCTGCATATTATGGGTTTGTTTTATTTTTATATTTCATAAATTTGTGTGACAGCTGTCAGCTGACATTTTCAGCCATGTCTCTGGCCATAAGCACACAATGCACAATAGTTACAACAAGCTCCAAGAGTTCCATGATTAGAGGACTAGTATTAAATTATTTTGGTGAGCTGAGATCTTAAATCATTTTTACTGAAGCAATTCAGAAAAAGTTGGATTTTAGTGACATTTTAAATGTGCTAACATTGAGGCTGATATGAATAGTTTTCCTTACAGTGTTTACCAGTTTGTGAAATGCCCTTCCTTTCATGATTTGGGTATAGTGTGGACATTGCAGTATGATGGCTTGAGAGTTGGCATTTCCCACAGAGCAGGAATTATTGTTGGCACTAAGGATCTGTGTAAGGGGAGCGCATAAGTTTAGAAACAAGTTTGTAGATAGTGGAAGAAAATAGAAGGGTAGCTTATATTTTAACACGGAGGTTATTTGTGGAGACAAGCATGTTAAAATGGTCTATAATTTTATCTGCAAGATTACAGAGTATAAACATTTATTTATTTATTGATTGTTTGCATTAGGTATCTTAGGGTTATTAATTCCAATTTGGTAATAAATGAATGTACTTTTGGCTACAGAATATCAAGTGTTAGATGTCAGAAAGTTGTTAACTACTACAATTACTTCTGGACAACTGCTACTATAAATTTAATAGCCAGTACTACACACAAAGTATAGGAATAACCATGGGAGCAGCAATGCCCCCAGCTAGCAAATGTAGCAGTATACAAATGGGAAGAAGAAAAAAAGTATAGGTCTCATTTACAACAATATACTGCCTGCTGTTACAGATTTATTGATGATATATTTATGACATGGAATGGGGACAAGGTGAAATTGAAGGCTTATATAACTTCATTGGAAGCTTGACTGACTTTCTAAAATTTATTGGACTATTCAACGGGATGATCAGTGGGTTCAGAAACCCATATATATTGACCAAGAAACTGAAGTAAGAAAGCAAAACATGGTTATCACCTTTGTGCTTGACCACAAAGAGATTCAAAAAACTATAAAAGCCATAATACAGTAAGAATCTGATAGCTAAATTTTTGGAAGCTGGACCACAACTTTATTTTTCAAAAGGGGGGAATATAAGGTACTTTTTGGGTTCCAAAGACCCTAAAACAAACCTGCTAGCAAACGGCACCTATTGATATGAAGTTCCCAGCTGCACCTTTTGTAGGTATATGAGCAATTCCAACTAATTTTACCTGCTCTGACAGGGTGAATATACAAAAGTAAAGGAAAAAAGGTGAATAATACTGAAATGGTTATCCACAGAGCTCATTGTATACTTTGCAATTACTTTTACTTTGGCAAAATAGTCAACAAGATCAAGAAAAGTATAACCCAGTGCTTTTCAGACATCCAGCTGAAAGTGTCAAGAAATGCAATAGCCAAACATAGCATGGAAAAAACAGGCCACAATTCCTACAAATTACATATACTTGACAAGGTTTGCCATACCCCACTTCTCAAGATGGGAACAAGAATGTCCTACTGGAGGAAAGAAAAAAAGATGGAGTATGAGATTTGTCTTAATGCTTGCATTAAACCTGGACTCGACATTATTTGTTCTATAAAATGTTTACTGGAATTAAAAGAGTAGCCATAACTTTTACTGTTTGCCGTGATTGTGGATCTCTCATAGTAATTGATCTTACAAGACTGCAGTATTACACCACCAACTGATTATATTTCCAGGCTCCATCACATAACCATTTTCTGCCAATTAACAAGGGCTTCATTACTCATTTCCAACTATAGCCCCCACCGTGGGACTTTATCTGGGGCCATCAAGTAGATTACCTTTTTGCCTACAGACCACTAATGAGAATGAATTGCTATTAAGTGATTGACAAATGAACTAAGCCCTGCATCCCATGGTGATTTTAGCCCGACCATGGATTTTCTCCATTTGTACCAGATGACTTTAATATTTCAGTTATGGACTGGATTAACATAGAAACTAGGACTACTCTTAGAAATGCCAACATTCAAGTGGATTCATTTGTTTTTTTGCTTTGCTTGTTCAGTTGTCTGTATTCTGTATTCCAGTTTTCAAGTGTGTAGAGTGTGTTAAGAAAATCATAATTCATGCATTGCAACTCTTTTGCTTCTCTGTTTAGAGTTTTTTTCTGGATTGATTCCACTACAATCTTTACACTTTCTGTTACTGCAAATCACTGTTTTTCTGACAGTTATAATATACTAGAGCAAGTACATTTTCTGTTGGCCTACATAAATTGGCATGATTTTTACCTACAGTCAGTGACATAAATAATGAGTAACCACTCCCACCATCTATGGCAGGGTCCTTCCAGTTGTGGTTGACATTTGTCTCAAAAGATCTGCTCAGTCCAACAAAATTGCTATCACAGCCAGGGAGAAGAACCAGTTGTTAAAAGCTATCCCTGGAAAGCCTGCAGCACCAGTTTACAAAACCCTTACCTAAATAGGGAACAGTTTAAAGCCATTATGTCATTGTGGTTATTAGAACTATCCCAGCCTACATCAAGCTGAACATCACTATCGTATATAACATTGACAGAACTGGATATTCACAAAATGTGGAACTTTTAGCTACAACAAGGATCTCGTGAAGCTCATCTATCATGTGAGTAAAAGTGCTTCAACTTTCAGGGCTAATTAACCACTATTACTTTGCTAAAAAAGGTCTGAGAAAAGTTAATTTCCTCAAGCCCCGTCAAAGTTCTACTGTGGTCACAGTCCTAATAAGCCAATGTTTTTGAGTTTTGACACTTTGTGTTTTTAACTAGTGCTATCCCCATAAAAGTGGGCTCTGTTGAACTATTAATATAAGGTTCGATATATAGTTGGTAAGTCTAACTACCTGTGAGTGTGTGCTCTAATGAAATGACAAGATAGACAAATGCAGACAGGCTGCACACAAAGGATCTGAATCTACCCACTTGACCCTCATCACCTAAAATATTTTTAAATAAACCATTATGTATGTATAACATTTTCTGTAATGAGAGCCATCTTAAATATACAAAAATGTAAAAAGGTAGTCCTTTTTAGTACTTGATTTGTAAAAATATACCATGTATGGTACATACAATAGAACTGTTATTGCTCTTGGTTTAAGAAAGAAAAAGACAGATTTTCAAGGTATTCACTTGAAAAACAAGTAAAATGTTAGACACAGATGGGTATAAAACAAAAGAGCTGAGAAGAGTTGTGGTGAAGAATTGCAAGGATTCTGAAAAACATATGCAGATTAGTAGCTAGGAAGCACAACCAATTGGGAGCTTCAGTAATGGCTAATTAAAAGGCTTCAGTTGTGGCCAGTAAGAAAACAATCAAAAAAAACTCCTCCTCCCATGCCCCTTTTTGAGATTAAGACAAAAGAGTAATGCTTTAACCAGTATTACTATAATTTTTTTCTTGATCTGAATCTATAAAATACAGTTGCTGATAAGGATAAAGCTTCTTTAAATGAATACTGAATCAAGGCTGCTTAAAATTTGAAGGGATTTAATACAAAAACTTTGGAACTCCTAGGCTGAAATGAAGGGTTACTGTCTATCTTGAGTCACATTCTTCTCTTGAACTACTCCCTTTAGCTATTGTTCTCACCATCCTGGCTGGGGCCTGTTGGTTCCTCCATGTTTGTTTGACTTGGCTTGAACTAATTTCACCTTTGGAATCTTTTATTTTATTTTATTTTTTTTTTATTTTTTTACTTTTTAAGTGGAAGTATTAAGCCTGGGTGTAGTCTAAAAGTGAATGAGGTCACTGAGGAGAGATATTTTATATTTTAATTGAAAGGTTTTGTGGTAGGGATAAGCAGTAAATCAGACTAGGTTGCTAGCAGGCAAAACACATTGCTGGCAAACAGTTAAGGAGGGTGTAATCAGTCGAGTCAGAGTGCAACATGAATAAGCCACTTGAATGTTCATAGTGCTGTGCTAACAATTGCTATGACATACCACAGCTACAACAGTATGGGCCAGCAACATGGTAACGTATAGCATTATGCAGAGAGGCATAGTGAAGATAAGGCACATCTTCTTCTTTCGGCTTTTCCCGGTGAGGGGTCACCACAGTGGATCACCTGTCCGCTCATGATTGGCAATAGAGTTTTTACGGTGTCGAGTTGCCAGCCCGGGGCCCAACCTTCCATGGAAGGCACACACATGCACGCACTCACACATAGGGCCAATTTAGAGTGTCCAATCCACCTAAAGCATGTCTTTGGGATGTGGGAGGAAACGGGAGCACCCAAAACCCATGCGACCACAGGGAGGACATGCAGACTCTTCACAGAAGGCAAATCAGCAGAGGATCGAATCAGAGAACCTCTTGCTGTGAGTTGACAATGCTAACCGCTGCACCACTATGGCCACCCAAGATAAGGCACACCTTCAAATAAGCAAATTCATTTGCAGATTTACAGAAATCTCAGGGATCTGTATGCTGCTTGCTACCATCTCTGTACAGTTGTATGTCATCGTACCAACATGTGGTCTTGTAAATACAAGTGTGAATGGCAGTCTACTTGGGGGCATGCATACACAAGTAATTAATGTGCATTTAAGGGGATGTATATGTACCAGCCATATACTCAAATGCATCACCAGACCAAATAAAAATAAATATTTTTCCTGATGATGTTCATTATCATAAGGTAAATAAAAATGCATAGCCTTAAAGAAACATGTAGAAGGACACATCAGGTACATTACAGCTACTGAACCTGCTGCACTACAAACTCTAGTGCCACATAAGCACAACATACACCACTTGTAAGCAACCACAATCAGTTCTACAACCACTACAATGGTGCATCATGAAAATATAATGGTAGTATGTATAACTAACTGTAGCATAGGTCAACCGCTAATCCAAGGCAATCACAATCAGTTCTACAACCACTACAATGGTGTATCATGAAAATATAATGGTAGTATGTATAACTATAACTGTAGCATAGGTCAACTTCTAATCCAAGTGCAACACAGTGGTTTATCCCACAGAGATCAGCATACAGAACAGCACCATCATACCTAACCACTCCCAAACGTGATTCACCTCCCAGAATTCACCTGTGATAATCTAGGGAACAAACAGTAGTGTGATAATGCAACATGTTAGTAAATAAATAAAACAGTTCTAAATACAGCAGAGAAGGACAGTATTTCAAATACAAGCACAACAGCTTGTCACAATATGTTGCATTTATGTATCTATCAGTTGTTAACTGGGCAACTTAACTGCTCTGAGGAAGTCCCTGTCATGAGAATTTATCTTGTCAACACTTGGGTATCCTTAATTTTTTGTTAATCATTCCTAAATTCTGTTAAATTTAAGAAATATAAAATCCCAGTTTTACAGTGTGATCATTAGACCATTTGTCATAGTTGAGCATGCACCTCAAATAAGCATGCCTTGAAAAATGCACTCTTCAGCAAATATTTCCATTGCAGGCTAACTAATTTCATCCTACCTGGAATTATAACAAGGCAATCTTAGAAAGTGATCAGTTTTATGAGAAGAATAGGGCAGCATTTGTCATTCAAGTAGTCTGTTTGCATGGTGTTCACTCATTTTGATGTGGTGGCCTGTGCTAACACTTTAAGCCTCTGGGGTATGGGTAACTACAAATACCAGTACTGCCTGTAGCTATTCGACCATAATGATAGCCTGCCACAGACAGCTCAGTAACGTGAATGACAGTACAAACACTGCTGTCAGGGTCAAACATGCATGACAGTGCAAACACTGCTGTCAGGGTCACTGATGGTGGACATAGCCATATTCCAGTAATCACACATAAAATAGAAGTTTCTAGCTTCACTGAGTGCTCGGTAATGAGCAAATAAAGTTGTGATACATCTTTATCACACATACTGCAAGCAGCTATGTTGGTATGTGTATAGATGCTTGTGGATATGTAGACTGACAACAACTGGTATGTATAGCTACTTTCTTGCTGTAGGACCTACTCTAGCTAAAACATTAGTTGACTGTCATCTGGAATGACAGTGGTTCATGCCTGTTGTCATAACTTGTAATGCATATGAAACAAGCCTGAATGTATGTAGGCTTTATTGGCTTGAATAGGCCCATAAAGACTTAAAATGTAAAAAAAAAAAAAAATCATGAAGCTAAAACATGGGTATGTCCTTAAGGGTGTATTTGCATATATCCCATGGGCCTCCACTATAAATATTACACAGTGAAGATTCAAGCTTGGTTGAGTGTTTCTTGCAGTTTATATTTACATATTTATCTAAATATGTATACCTACCAACTAAACAAAAGAGGGAAGAAGTGCTTAAATATCAATTATATACAGCTTTCAAATCATCATCATCACCACGTGATTCAGTCACTGAAAAACAGCAAAATAACACGCAAGTGCAACACAGTAACCAAAACAAAACAGGAGCCCTGTGCTAGAACATAAAGGAATTAATAACGCTATTCATTTTTTAAATAACTTTAGCTTATCAGTGGGAGTGGTAAGCACTAGGTAGCCTATCTATCACAAGAGTGGTTTCTGGCCCAGAAATTGTAGTTTATTGGCCGTTTGGGCAGTTTTTCTATCTCTTTCAACTTTCTGGTTTAAAAGCCCACGTTTGCACTTGTTTCCCACCTTTCCTGTAATTAGTCTAGTCCAGATACAGATTTACTATATCCAGGACTGTTTGTAAGCTTCTGAGCCTCCCAAGCCTTTCTGTGTTGGGGGGAAGCCTTCCAGCTTATCATTGGGAGTGGTAAGCACAAGGCAGCCTATCTACCACAAGATCCAGGTAGAGATTCTTAGTTTTAGCACTAGAATTTGCTTAGTCGTGCTCAGCACTTCTTCAGAACTTGTTGTTAGCACTAAATAAGCTACAAATTACTACAGAACTCAACCTTCCTCGTTACCTAGAGGAAAACAGGTTTTGTACTTACTTTCCTCACTTGTCTAGAGGAAAGTATTTTTTATTCAGGCATGTCTAAGGGTCAGCTGCCAGTGTTCTCTCCTGTCTATCTGATGAATCTGGGCATCTTGAGGCTGTAGCAATTGCCTCATGTACACAGACAACCCTCTCCTCCTACCACCCAACACCACTTATCTAACCAAACTGGAGGTAAAGCTCTCTTTCTCCAACGAAGACTGAACTTGACAGTCAAGAGGAGAAGGTAAACACTTGTGCCACACCACACTCATCACATAGTCCAACTAAACGTACATCAACAAAATCCAAACATAGAAACACAAAAACATTTGCAGAGGCTCTCAGTAATAATCTGCTCAAGCAACAGAGACCTCCAAAGCAAAAATGCAAGCAACCTCCACCCCCCCAACACAACCCAAATGAAGCATAGCACACAGACTTAGTGTGCCAATAAATCACAGCCCATAAGGCAAACCAACATACCCAACACACTAGTCATAGGTAACTCTGTAGTCAGGCACACTGATGTCCCACTCATCAGGCTAAACAAGGAGAAGGTTACTGTCAGCTGCCTGTCAGGTGCCAGGATCCACCACATAACCCATGCACTCAGGTTACTCAACTCTGTCATTGTCCATGTTGGTGTGAATGACCTGGGATGTACCTCCCTGGACTACATGAAAAGAGACATGGAAGAGCTCTCCGATCTTGTAGCCCAGACAGGTATGACCCTAGCCCTGAGTAGCATCCTGCCATCACCCAGAATGATACCACAGTACAAGGACAAAATGATTGACTTCAACAATTGGCTAAGCATCTGGTTTCTTTCTAAAGGGATCCAGTATCTGTCTGCCTGGGACTACATGATCGACAGACCATGATGCTTTGCCAGAGATGGCCTGCACCTGTCACCCCTTGGATTACGGATACTGGATAAGGCTCTTGCTGCCCCTATAGTGCCTTTTTTAGGCAAGGTTCAATGACAAATTCACCACCATAGTAGGAACAGGCAAGCAAAGACTGCGGGTAATGCTACTCAATGCTAGAAGTCTAAATCTCAAAGTGCTCTCACTAAAGGCACTCCTTAAAATGGAGAACATCGATATCTGTGCAGTGACTGAGACCTGGTTCAAGGCTCTAGAGAGCCCCCCTACATTACCAGGCTATAACACATATCACACTTTTCGGCCATCTAACTTGGACCAGAACAACAAAGGCAGAGGTGTGTCCATATTCATTAAGGATATCCACACCTCCAGGCTAGTTGCGCAGCATAATGCATCCGAGGTTATCCAAGTGCAAATTGTAGCTTGCTACAGATCCCCCACCATGCACCAGGATTCCCACTCCTCTTTTCTTGATATACTGGAAAATATTAGGGTTCATCCAAACACCCTAATAATGGGCGATTTCAACTAACCCCATCATTAAGTGGGAAAACTACTCCTGTACCAACTCCTTCACTCAATGCTTTCTGGAGTGAATAAATTCCAATGCCCTGGATCAACTTATCCACACCCCCACCAGGGGCAACAATATCCTAGACCTAGTCATTACCAACATGAGTGACAGGTGTTCCACACCTGAAGTCATCTCCTCACTGGTCCGATCTGACCATAAGCTAATCACCCTTGATATCCGCATCCCGCCCCCACCCCCCATTAAGGAAACCATGGTAAAAAAGTTCTCCAATGCCAACTTCATGCTTCTTAAGACAGAAGTGGTGAACTTCATGACACCCATGCAGATGGACAATACAGTTATGATTGCTGAATCCTATACAAATGCACTCTATAAGCACTTAAATGAGTGCATGGATTGTGCTATCCCAAACAGAACCAAGACGCTATCCTTCAAAAAAAGGAAGCCAGTCTGGTGGTCCCCTGCCATAAACAAACTCTACAACAGAAGGAAGAAACTGTTGCAAAAGAGAGTAAAATCCCATGAGTGGAGGAGCTCCCTGGTTAGCCTCAGTAAGGAGCTGAGATCCCTTAAAGGATCCTCCAAAGCTAGCTACAAAAACAAAATTGCCACTGATTCTAAGGGCAACCACAAAGCATAATGTAGCTGTGTCAAGAATCTCAATGGCAACACCCAGATCTGCTCTGAGTTACAGCACAACAGCATGAAAATTACAGAACCAACTGATATTGTCAACATCCTGGCAGATAGGTTCAGTGCTAACTTTACCCCCCCTCTCACCCCCTAAAGGGCCCATATCTATACAGGAAGAATGCAGAGTCACTGTAATTACATCTATGCAGGTAAATGCTGCACTCTCTAAAACCAAAAACACAGGATCCTTGGGACCGGACAACATCCCAGGCTGAGTTTTACATGAACTTCAGAACGAACTGGCTCCCCACCTAAGCCCCCATGTTCAGTCATAGTCTCACATCAGGCTTTCTGCCCACTGAATGGCGCACAGCAACAATTATCCCACTCCACAAAGGGGGAGCCACCGTTGATCCTGGGAACTATCACCCTATTAGCCTGACGAGCCTGGTCTGCAAGACCCTGAAATGTATGATCATGGAACTCATAAACAAAGACATTGGTACCCTCCAAACTCTGGACCCCACCCAGTTCGGGTTTGTGAAAGGCAAATCATGCCTTCCGAACCTGATCGACTTCTTTGAGGCAGTCACCAAAGCTGTAGATGAGGGTAAGGTGGTCCACACAGCCTATCTTGACCTCTCCAAGGCTTTCGACACCATCCCCCATTCTGGAATTATAGCTAAACTCACTTGTTGTTGTGTCTTTCAGCTTTTCCTGGTTAGGGGTCGCCACAGTGGAACTCCAGTCCGCTAATGATTGGCAGTTGATTTTTACGTGCCGAGTTGCCAGCCCTGATACACAACCTTCAACGAAGGTACGCCCATTCACGCATGTCTCCACGCAGAAGACGCTCTGAGAGTCGAACTGGACAGCATCTTACTGTGAGGTGACAACGCTACCTCAGCACCACCACAGCTAAACTCACTAAACTAGGTATAAATCCCTATGTCACAAGTGGAGTACCACAGGGTTCAGTCCCGGGACGTCTCCTGTTTGGTATCTACTTCTCTGAAGTACAGGCTAACACAGAAGGCCTCTGTGTAATGAAGTTTGCAGATGACTGCAAACTAGGAGCCATAGTCGAGTCCCCAAATGATGTGGACATCCTACAGAAGGGCCTCACTGAGACAGATGCCTGGTGTCAGAGGCATGGCCTCAAGCTCAATGCCAAAAAGTGCATTGTCACCCCCTTTGGTAAAAACTCTGTAACCATGAACTACCACATAAATGGCAGTCTACTTAACGCTGAATATGTGATGAGACATTGGGACCCAGTTGGACATCACCACAGTAGTCAGGAAATCCTTCTATGTGGCACACCTCATCACACCTCATCACAAAAGGGTTCTCATCCAGGAAAAAAAAGGTCATTGTTCCCCTCTACTCGGCAATCATTAGACCCATTATAGTGTACAAAGCCCCTTTTGGAATGTACCTCACAAGACATCTGCAGCAGCTGGAAAGGCCACAGAAGTACCTCACACAGAGGATTACTGGCCTCAAACAGATACCCTACACTGACCGTCTCAAAGAACTACAACTTTACTCAGTAGCATATCGCCTACTCTGAGGAGATCTCTGCCTAACATATAAAGCTATGTTAAACCCAGAGCTGTTGTAAAGAAATCCCAATCCCTCCGAGCTACATGCTCTAGGGACCTAAACTTTGTCACCACAATAAACAGGACATGCTGGAGGGATAGAGTCCTGTCCAAGAGACTTCCTATACTCTGCAACAAGCTACCCATCTATGTCAAGCAAAGTTCCTCATTAGCACTCTTCAAGAAAAATCTTGATGACTTGATGGGAAATAGGAAATACGCCCCGGGGATCACGTCTGTGGCTCTGCTTGACAGGGATACAGGAAATTAACTTTCTTGGGTAGCGTAAGCAAGGGAACCTTGTTGGCTAGGCTTACTTAGGCCCTTGGGCTGACAGCCTAGTGCCTACCTATGAACCTATAATAGCAATAGTCTCCAGAGAAAAAATAACTCATACCTAACAAAAAGAAGCTTTACTTTAATATTAATCAAAGAAACATAAACTGCATAACATAAATCCCCATTTAAATAATATAAATTAAAGAACAATATAAAAATACTTATCTCCATACAAAGTCTCAGAAAATGCCCACTGTAGGCTAACAAGGACCCTAAAAAAATCCTTTCCACATGATAAAGAACTGACCCTTCTTAGCAATTATAAACCCAAAGAGGTAACATTTGAAAAATATCCTACTGCAACAGCATTGCACTAAAACACACACCGATACTCAATAATACACTCTTCTATGTCCTCCAAAACAGTATACCCTACATCAGCACCTTACAATATTAAAAAATGCTAAAAAACAGCTTCCCACATTGTTGTTTTTATTAATTTAACCTTTTTCCCCCCAAGGTGAACCAGTGGTATTATTTGGTTAACTAATTTAACAAAATATCAGACTAGGCAAAGTCTGGGGGATTCAAACCAGTGTGCCAAATAAAGCTTGGTATTGTCTTGCAGCATTGTTCCTCTATAGTAAACTGTCTCTCAGTTAAAATGCCCTAGCTTTAGACATCAGCTTCATTACGTATCTTCTGTCTACGCCCCCCTAAGCTACCCAGCAGCTATCAAATATCAAAATATGACCATGTTTCCTAAAACATGCTGTTGTAGACCATGAACTTCAAACTACTCCTTCACAAATTTATCTGCACAGCCTTGTTCTTAAGCTCATTGAGTCAACTCACAGAACACACACAAAAAATAAAACTCCCACCAAAAATAAGAGGGATATTTACAACCTAAAAAAAGGAAAATTAAATTCTAGACTTACTGGCTGCACCTCCCCTCCTAAAGAAAACCATGCCCATGCTCTCAAAGCAAAGCAATTAACAAGCAGGCAAGCAAGCAAATAAATCTGTCAAAGCCCAATTTATTCAGAAAAAATTAAGCAAAAATTGAGAAAGAGAAAAGGCCGCACCTCAATTTATCTGTATTAGTCACGTTTCACAACAACTTAATCTGAAACTGATGTGTTAAAAAAGACAAAAACAGATCCTCATCTGATCCATAAAAAAGGGCAGTGTTTTGCAGGGGGAAAGATCTTGTTGCTTCTTTATAAGGTAGGCTGCAGTTCCCTTAACTTTCACCTCAAATACAATAACTCTGTGATTGTACAAGCATGAACGTTAAGTGACAGCTTCTCCACTTGCACTATTCCACAACTGTAGCCCCAGAAACAGATATCACAGTGAAACACCACCTCATGTGCAGCCCCATTGAACCCCTCAAACTCCCCATATCACACAAGCACATAACATCTACACATCTTAACAGTGCAGCAAATACCCTGTATCCACAACTGCAGTGTTACATGAATTTAACAATTTACACACTTCAGCAAATACATGCCTAAACTAATTGACAAAATAGGATTCAAAGGCATTTAGCAAAGCAGGGGCAATCTGTATATTCATATATGTAAAAAAGTTCAACCCCAAAAATAGCAAAACATGTACAGAATAATCCAGTGCTCCTGTGCTTGCAGACCTTTCAGGAAAACTTTCAGTACTTATTTTTGCAACTACACACACACACACACACACACACACACACACACACACACACACCCCTAGAGAAAAGCAAGAAAGCAAATGTATTTATTGTTAACTTGGCGAATTTGATACAACCGATGACAAATGGCAAGAAATACAGGAGTCTGGGGTGGGGTTGCTACAATGGTTAAGGTGTTTCCCTCAGAGATACAATGTACAGGGTTTTATTTCTCATCCTTGAAGGGGAAATTGGCAAAGCTTAAAATAGTCCACAAGGGCAGCTAGCCTAGTACATACCTATGACTCTATAACAATAGATGCACCATGAGGTGTCAATACACAACAACCAGCTTATTGCAGCCCATCAAAAACAAATCAAACCAGTGGGCATTACATATAAACCAGTTTTATTTGTCTATGCTTCACATGGATGGGGGAGCCTACTCTACAGAATGGGGATCTTTACAGACACATATATCTTACCAGCGTGTTCTATGTCACAAGCAAAGTTTAAATCCCTGGATCTAGAGTTTCTGGTGTTTGTTTTGTGGCTGTGAAAAAGCTCCATCAGGACTAGATCTTAGGAAGCTTTATATGTGAAGCACAGATTGCCTCTTAGTAATCTGTAGAAGACAGAGTATGGAGATAAGGTTACAAGGTGATCTGTATAGGACAATGTGTTAATACTCCAGATCCTCTTGATGAGATCCTCTGGGGACATTCCAACTCTTGCGTATGCCTAGTCAGATATATCGTGAAGGGGGCAATGTACTCAATGAGGGGTTTGATAATGGCTGAATATGTTGGTACTACAACTTCCTCGGACCTGGATGCCATACCCCTACTTATAAGTTGGGTGATATAGAATGATTTTCTTGCTACATTGGCTATGTGTTTGTCAAAGGTCAGGTTACTGTCTACATGTGTTCCCAGATTTCTAACTACTAAGTCAACTCTTAGGGGTGTCTTATTAATGAAGTAATTTGTCTGGGTGGTGGCTTTCCTAAATGACACTATAATGCACTTCTTTGTAGTGAGTTCTAATCCATGGCTTTGGCTCCAGTCATTTGTCTGTGTTAAATACTCTTGCAGGATGTTGGAGTTACAGGTGGAATTTATGATGGCTCCCAGTCTGGAGTTATCTGTGAACTTGGTGAACCAGAAGCCCTTGACATTAACCTTGACCTCCACAAAGTAGATGTCAAACAGGAGTGGGTTCAGTGTGGAGCGCTGTAATACTCCCCTGGTGACCTGCCATTCAATGGAGGTGATCTCACCAATCTTGATTTCTTGGATCCCATCTCTGAGATAGCTGGCAATACAGTGACTTATTTATAGATTTAGGCCTAGTTTAGTGCATTTGTCCACAATACCTGAGTGGGATATTGTATTGAATGCCTTACCATTAGATCTAGATATCAGATAAGAACCATTTTCCCTACTTTCATTGCCTTTTTACCTTCTCAAAGAAGTCTACCATGTTAAGTAGGTATGACCTTTCCTTGACAAAACCAAATTGGGATGGGTCCAGTGTCTGTGGGTTGCCAAAGTCTTTATTTTCATAATAATTCATGCCATGGATTTGCATATTAATTTTGTCAGACTAATGGGTCTGTAGTTTTCATGGTCAGTTGATAGTCCATTCTTGTAAAGTGGTATAACTGTTGCTATTGCATTCACTTGGTACATAGCCTGTTTTGAGGCTGTAGTTGAAATGTGATCCTGATAGGCCATGTTTCAGGCTATTTAGGAGGTAACCTGCGAAACTGTTGAGCCCCATTGAGGCTGTATTTTTGGTCTTAGTGAGCACCTTTATAACCTGCTCCTGCAGTTAGTTGGAGGGGGTTATGTTGGTAAGCTGTTCCTTGGGAATGGTAGGGGTGAGGGGACACCAAAGTTTGAAATGAATTTGTCAGCCAGTAGATTTGCTCTGTCACTCTGCTCACTGAAGGTGGTAGCGTTTACTACCAGCTCTGCACACTTTTGCATTTTAGCTTTGAGGCTTCAGAAGGCCTTGTTGTTGTCTTTAACCTGAGATGCTATCTTGATCTCTTAACTGGCCTCTTTGGATTTAATTACTCCTCTTAGTTTCCTGTTCAGTTTAATGAGTGAGCCCTTGTCATCATGAGAGTTTATCTTTCTGATTTTAGCCATGACTCTTTTCCTTTTCTTATTTACCCTGTTATGGTTAGGAGTCTACCAGTGTGCTTTGTTTTTGCAGTTTGTTTTGGGCTTACTTCTGGTAGATACAGCAGTCTATGTGCAGCCACTTACATGTTTGTATAATGTTTCTGTGAACAATTCTACACAGATTGTTTTGAAAAAGGGTTTAGAAATAGTATTGAATTTTGACAAATTGTTGCTTAATAAGGATGTAGTTTGCTTTAGAATAGTTCCAAACTATGGCAGATTTTGCTGGATTTTCCAAGTTGATTTTTATTTTAAGGAGACAGCTTTGTGATGTGATGTGACATGGGGTGGGGGCGCTGTGCTCTCTCAATGATGAGGATTGGGTCCAGCATGTTTGAACCTCTGGTTGAAATATGCACTGATTAAAGGCATTTATATTAATAAAGTCTAGGAAATATGCCTGCAACAAGGGCAATTAAAGTATCCCATGAATAGAGTGCTTGATTGGATGAAGAGTGCTTCCAGTATGTGTAGATAAGGTTTGTGGGACCTTTGTGACATAAATGGTGACCTATAGCTTGCTAAGATATGATAAAGGAACTCCTCCTAGGGTGATTTGCGTGGGAATGAACTCCATTGTATCATCTAACTTAACCAACCTTGAGGCGGCATACTTGTTGCTAATGTAAATTGAGGGACCTCCACCATTAGATCCTGCCTATGTGGCTGATGGTCTAAATGTGTGGAAGGCACTGTGGTCTTGCACTGCCAGAGTACTTTCTGGGTTTAAACCTTGTCTTGGTAATGGCACACATGTCTTCATTCTCCAGAGTGAGCAGAACTTGTAGGGTGAGGAGTTTCTTGTTAAGAGTCCTAACATTGAGCAGTAGCACCTTTAGGTTCTTTTGGGTTTTATTTCCTATGTCAGTAGGTTTGTCACTTTGGTAATGCTTAAAAAATGCTCTAAGGTGTGGATAAAGATTTGTCCAAAATCTAGAAGTCCGGGAGGACAGGTGCAGGCCATCTTTGGCAAGGCAATGTGATCTGCTGACTATGTTCTCCCAGGCTGACAGATATTGAATCCACTTGGAATGACACCAGAAACTAAGCCAATTGTTAAAAATCAATCATTTTCTGTTTGCACTGTGGCATTATCCTTGGTAAAGGCAACATGCTGCTCAGTGTAAGGCACATACCAGTCTGAGAGACACATTCAGAGAGATCCTTAATCTCTGCCTTCATGTAGTCCAGAGAGGTATATCTCAGGTGATTTACACCCACGTGGACTGTGATAGAAACATACTGGCACATGTGGTAGAAAGACCTGTGTCTGTGCAACTTTGTGGATCCTGGCTCCAATCTTCTCTTTGTCTGGTCTGGTGAGTGGGCCTTCTGTGTGTAATACAGTGGAGTCTTTTTTTCAGAGGCCCACAGGGTATAGACATATGTGTGGTGTTTGGTGTTGCTTTGATGTGTGCTTTAGGCATTGCCATTTGTAGGCTTAGGTAATCTTTGAGGTTTGGGGAGATTGCTTTTTAATGCCTCAGCACAAGATGATCTATGAATGTGGTTCACACTGTGAGTAGTAGATGTAGTGTATGTGTTTTTACAACCTTGTTTGTAAGTGAGATTTTTTGACTCCAAGGAAGATATGTATGTACATCTTTTGCATACTGTGTTGATTTATTTAAGGATTAAAATGATGTCTTTGAACAACTGCTTATCCAGCAAGATGACTACAGAGATATTTAGAAATTGCATATCCATGTTGTCCAGACCTGTACTGAGTGAGCTATTTGGGTTTGATGACTGGGCTTCACAGAAGTCTCTTGGGTGGTCTCTAGTTTAAGGGAATAGAATTGAATACTGCTAAGCTATGGTATTAGTGCTATCTGACATGCAAGCTAGCTGTTCTGAACTTAACTCTGTGAAATACTTCACTAAATTATAGGTTACAATCCTAGCACTAGATTTATAGGTAAGCTTTACTTTCCAGGTGCTTGCATCTGTCTGTACGGTGCACTGCCAGCAGCCAGTGTGAGGTGAGCAGCTCTATGTAAATCCATCTAATTTATAGGAGCAGAAATTAAAGTGAAATGTAACTCCTGAGTCACCCACCCAATAAAATGATACACTTTGAGTCCCTCTAAAGTACTTCCCATCTCAGGCAGACCAGGCAAACACCTTCTTCCACAAGTTGGAGTATGATAGACCTCTTACTGTAAAAGCACAGCAAAACAGGATGCTGAAGTGCAATGCAACAACAAACTACTTATCCCCTAGCTAAATCACCCCTCTGCAAGACAATTACAAGACAAAACAGTTCAAGTACCAAACAGTAAAAGAGTGTTAATACGCTATTCATAATTTTGTTTGATAAAAGATAAACGGGTCACTTGGCTTTACTTGCATTGTTACTAGCCTACTAGAAGGAATGTGGGTCCTAGTGAAAACGTTTTGCTATAGAAGCACCTTTGTGGGTTCCTGGGTAGTATGAATCATCATCACCATCAATAGTGTACCTTCCATTTTCTACATGGAGTCAGGGTGTTTTCAGCTATCACCATCTCTCTCTTTTTGGTGTCATTCTCTTGTCTTCTTCGACACTCATGCCTGACTGTTGCAGGTCTTCTCTCACACAGTCTCTCCACCTCTTTGCTGGATGCCCTTGTTTCCTCTTGCCTTTTTATTGTCTGTCCCAAGTCATCTTCACTAGACTGTCTTCTGCTTTTGTGCACACGTGGCTGAACCACCATCATCTATTTTACCTTTTCTACAACTGGAGCTATTTTGGCTTCTGCGCTTATGTCCTCATCTGTCCCACAGTATGCACCCTACCACCCTTATCAGACACTTCATCGCCATCATTTCTAGTTTTCTCAGCTGTTCTGCCTTTACTGACCAGGTTTCTGTACAGTACAGTAGTACTGGTCACACCACTGTTTTGTACAACTCTCTTTTCCGATTCTTTGAGATATTTCTGTCACATACTACACCTGACACTCTGTGCCGGTTGGCTTCAGCCCCTCTCATTGTAGGTTTGACCTGGTCATTTAGACTTTCCTTCTCTTCAAGCGCCCCTACCAGATACTTGAAGCTGTTAAGCTGTTACACTATTTTACCTTCTATCTCTATTCTCAGCTTCTTCTGACCTGTAATGTTTGCTGCCATTACAACTATCTTATCTGTAGTCAACTTTAACCCATCTGCCTTCAATTTTGCATTCCATTTCCCTAAACTATACTGAAGTTCTTGATCAGTCTGCCTATAATACCACATCATCTGCATACAGCAACTTTTGTCAATCTGTCCCCTCCAACCAGTTTGCTAGTGTAGTCTATCACTAGTATAAACAGCAGTGGGCTCAGAGCTGAACCCTGATGCACACCCACTCCCACTAGGAACTTCCCTGTGAGACCGAACACTGTCCCTACTTGAGTCATTGGGTCCTTGTACATAGCCTGCACTAATTCTATCAATATTTCTGAGAGTTCAACTACCACTGCCCAAATCAGCTTTCTTGGGACCTTGTCATATGCTTTCTCCAAGACTAAGAATGGCCCGTTGGACTCTTTCATCATCTCTAGCTTCTTTTCAACTATCTGCCTCACTGCAAATATCAGGTCAGTTGTGTTGCATCCTGATCTGAATCTGAACTGTGCATCTCCCATCTTACTTTCTACTACTATGATTATTCACTTATCAATCACCCTCTGCAGAACTTTTATGCAGTGTTATAGGAGTTTGATACCTCTGTTAGATGACCACAGTTGTGAATGCCCCCTTTGCTCTTGAAGACTGGAACTAATAGGCTTATTCTCCAATCAACGGGGATATGCATTTTTCTCCATACTGTTGTGTGAGTACCCACAGGAGCCATTTGTCCTCTGTCCTGCCTAGCATCTTTATCATATCTGCTGTGACCTTATCTGTGCCTGCTGCTTTCACTAACTACATTTTATTAGTGCTATTCTTACTCCTTCTATGGTGGGCTCCTCTTCTTCTCTGATCATAACTGTGTCTGGGGCAGTACAGCTTCTGTGAGTTTTTTGTCATTCAGAAGCTTCTGGAAATACTCCTTCCATCTACCTTTGTCCTGTGGTCTGGTGAGCAGGTTGTTGCTTGTCTCCCTTATAAAGGGTGTCTAGCTATCTTCTTTCTTTCTGCATTTGCCTTGCAACCTAATAGTTTCTTTGTGCCATACACTGAGTCACTTTCCAGAAGTTGGTAGAGTGCCTCTGAGGCCTTGTTCTTTGCTACTGCAACTCCTCTCTTGGTCACTTTGTTAGCCACCCAGTATTTCCTTCTAGCCTGGTCCGTCCTTTCAATCTCCCATTTTTTCCTGCACTCCTCATTTCCTTTGATGACTTCCTGGACTTGTGCATTCCCCTAACATATTTCATTATGCACTTTTTTCCATACCTGGCTTGGCTGCATATCTGTTTTGTAGCCCTTGCGCATGCTGTTTTGAGGTGCTGGCACTGTTTTTCATCTCCAGCTAATTTCCATGGTATATGTCAGAGCAGGTTGGGTCCTCAACCCACTTATCAGCGGCAAATACCCATGCCAATCTGATGACATTAGTCAACACAACTGAATCGCCTAGAGCTATATTTTACACTGTTGCGTGGCTAACCCTGCCACAGCACGCAGTCTGAACTCCTGTCGTGAGGATACTGTGTACCACAGTAGATGTCCAAAGCGGTTGGTTTATACAGCTCTTCCCCCTATAGGGCACCATATAGAGCTTCTGCTGCTACCCACAGCTCCATTCTTTTTGTTGAGTTTGAGATGAAACCACACAGCATGTTTTTTTCGGAGGCGGGTGGAATCCCATAGGGACACGTGGAGAGCATGCAAATTCCAGATAGGCATTGGCCAGAGGTCTGGATTGAACCATGCACCTTGTGCATTGGAGGTGAAGACCTTAACCATTACCCCGTCTCTGGCTATAATTTTACATTTCACCATTTTCCCATGATTGTTTCCTCCCCCACCAAATCATTCAGAAGGTTGACTTTTGTGAACATCTGCTTTTAAGTGAAGCAGGCAATAAGTTGTAGGTAAAGAAATGAATGCTTAAATTCAAGTTGACTTGTGTAGTGATCTAATTAACAAGGAAACAGACATTTCCTGCATAAATTTAAAGATCAAAAGTTGATATTTATATGTACAAACATGAAATACTGAAAATAAAGAAGAGTAAGTTAAACTGTTAAAGGCATTATTTTGGCAGGAGGGCAAGTCTGTCCATGTTCTCCATTCAGGAGGCTGCTCAAACATCTCTGCAAAAATATTCCAACTCCATGGTAGCACAAGCTTTGTGGGGGAGGGGGAAGAGAGTCTCCTCCGGCTATGTGATCTCTGAGGGTGTAATAAATCATGACCCATTCTGAACCTTTCATATTTAAACATGCAAAAGTTGATGTTTTTATCATCATGCACAGAATAAGAGGACTGAAACTAGAAAAATGCTAACGGTATATAGCATCTCAGAAATGTCAAAGACAGAGTCCTTTATTACAGGGCTGTGTGTATTAAGGATGCAGACTTATCTTTTTATATGGGACTAGAAAAAGGGGAGATTATTTGCTTAGTTCTTCTGCATTTACTTGGTTTTGCCCTGCTGAGATCTGCAGTAACAGGCAGTACACCTAAATATCAAAAATGGGATTATTTCCTAACATTAAGCTCCAGAAAGACTGAGACTGAGGTTAGCAGCAAGTTGGAGATGCACCCGTTTTTTTATGTTTTTGTATATTTAAGACATTTACCTTAATTCATTGCCAACAACTATTGCAAATCAGGAAGAAAAAACTAAGAGGAAGAAACATGTCCCTAACAAAAATCTCCCACAAACTAGAAAAAAATTTGAAAGATCACATTCCCCTCTTACACCTCCACAGAGACCCTGCTGACAACACCATTATCAACACTGCAATCTAGTCATCCATATACTTATAACTGAACTTTTTAGATGTGTCAAAGAGCGTTCCTGCACTATAAAGCCATGTTTTAGTACATTTTCTATAAGAAAAGGATTTTTTCTTACCTTGTAAAATAATAGCTGTTAAATTCAATATTATGTTTTCTTTTTGTAGGATACCCAATTCCATCTCCAGTCTGTGTGTGTCATCTTTCAAAAATAAGATCAGAATGGTTAGAACAGTAGCTGTTTGTGGAACAGACATCATTAAGCAAAATCAGTAATACACACACTGGCCTTTTCAGTTTTAGATTCATAGATTAATATACCTGTTTACCCAACATAGAAATCAATTATGAACAAGCAGACAGTGCAGAGGTGATTAGAAAAAAAGTTAAGATATCACTATATCAATAAAAGTGAAGCAGGAAAGGAATACTCCAAAGTAGACTCAAAGGAACAGCAGCTGTGTTATTGAGTCGGCCATTAATCAAAACACATGACCAGAGCTCACTGATATGCACCAATTAAAGTAAATACACTAAACAGACCCATAGCCTCAGAATGCATTACTAAATGCAAGTTAATTTTTAAATTTCACTGGAAATGTCACTTTCAGTATGGATGTAAATAACCAGAAACAATGAAATATGATTTAAAACTGAGAATTTTAAAAGAAAAAATATAAAAATGAATTGTTTTTTTTTAATTTAATTTTGGCATTTGTTTACTGAAAAAGTCCGGTTGGGGTAATATCCCATTTTCATTAAAGGACAAGGGATAAAAGCTTCTCATTGACATAATATGGTTAAAGTTAATGAACTAAGTTATTGTAAAACTTAATACAGAAGAATAACATATTAACACATTAAAATAAAAAAAAAAATCACAGCTTCATCTCATACAATGTGAACTAATACACAGTGAAAATCTTTGGACAGATATAACAAAGTGAAAAAGAACATTGCCAATAGTTAAAGAACTCACAAGTTGCAATTCGTAGGGATGACATTAAACACGCCAGGTATACTCTTTGGAACAGAAACATCTTGATAATGTAGCCTAGGCAAAATAATGCGCGTCTTTTAATTAAAAAATAGATCGACTATGATGAAAGAGAAGGAATTAAGTATGCTGAGGGGAGCAGGATAGACTAGTTCAGCCTGGGATAGTGCTGGGGCAGAGCCAAGTATTATTTAGGTAGTGCGCTAGTAAATGTTTGAAGCTGGAGAGGTTAGAGGTAGAAGGATAGAATTCCATTTCTTAACTACAGATTATGAGTTGAGATTTTGGCCAGAGTA
This sequence comes from Protopterus annectens, assembly GCF_019279795.1. Lineage (NCBI taxonomy): Eukaryota > Metazoa > Chordata > Ceratodontiformes > Protopteridae > Protopterus > Protopterus annectens. Next base: position 99,017,445 of record NC_056747.1, read on the forward strand.
TTAGTGGGGTTTATATCGGCTGAGAAGATCTTTATTACATTGAAGTGGTCTGTGACTGTGGTAGGAATGGAGACTAGACTAAAAGCAGGGTAGTCGATGGCTTTGTGAATAATGTGGGTGGAGATGAGCTGTATGTAATCTATGTGGTGAGCAGTTTGAGCAAATTCAGTGCCTTAAGGGTAGTACAGTTGCAGATGTGGTATTGTTTCTTGGTGGCAAATTTTGCTACCTTATTACATCATTCTTCCAGGTTATTTTTAACTGTAGCCTGAAGGCTGGTTATGATGGGCATATATAAGAGAGGTGGGAAAAAGTAGTAGCAGGACGGATTTTGGTGATCTTGCTAAGGAAGATTTTTATGCCTGTTTAGCATTCTTAATCATTGGTAGGTCTTTTTTGTTATTTTGAACATGCAGGTCAAATTTAATTTAAGATTATCATCTATAATCACTTCAAGATGCTTTATATGGGAAACTACTTCAATTTTAGTTTTTTTTAGTGAAAAGATTTTGTTAATGTGCTTACTCAGGCATGTGTCATTTGGGGAAAATAGCAATAACTTTGTTTTTTGGGGGGGTTAATTAGAAGCTGGACATTATGGAGCCATTTCTCAACTGAGGGAAAAGGCTTCTTGTGTAATATGGAGGAGTTGAGGTAGTTATTAGATGCATGTATAAGCATGGAATCATCAGCGTATTATAGAAGAGAGATTGGACCTACAGAGATATGAAAGTGATAAAGACATTGAAGAGGAGATGACCGAGAATAGAGCCTTTTGATTCACCAGTGGAGATGCACAGTTAGAGGCTAGAGTATTCTGCTATTTTACACACTAGAACCAGTCAATCAGATAGCTATTGAACCACTGTAATGAAGAAAGAAATAGTGCAAGGTGAGACAATTTATACGCGAGTTTAGAGCGAGAAACTGTATTGAAGGCTTTAGACAGGTCAAAGAATAGGAAAGAAACAAGTCTGTCTTAACCCCTGTATTTGTTTACGGTGTCAGTGAATAGTAGAACAGTAGCTGTACTATGTGTTGGGCAGAAGCCATGTTGGGTGGATATTTACAGACATTTTTGTAGGAGATAGTGGAGGAATTATTTATCAATATACATTTTTCAAGAAGTTTTGAAAGAAGTAGTAATGCAATAGACCAGAAGTTAGAGACATCAGTAGAGATGCTACCTTTATAAACAGGGATAATATAGAATTCTTTCCATAGTGAGGGTAAATAGGATTCAGTTATTGATCTACTGATAAGGCTAGAGACTTGGGTATGCATTGGCAGCTATCATTAGCTGTTGAGGTGGGAGGTTCTCAGCTGCAACGGAACAGGGTTTGCGTTTAAGCAGAAGTTTTTTTATCACTGATGTAGAGACAGGCCTTATGTGGAAGTTGCTAGCAATGAATATAGAGTTCATGGAAGGTTCGAAGGGAGGGGGATAAAGGAAGTGGTAATAGGTGTGGAATATGGAGATTGTCCTTTGTGGCCTAATCCATTGATCACAGAAATACTAGGACTGGATGTTACTGTGGAGGGAGAGCACTGGATGGGATGAAGCGCTGTTACTTAGGGAGGCAAAGCTTTCTGTGAAGTAGGTATTAAATAAGGTGGCAGTTTCTAGTGGAGAGCTGTTATGAGAAGGGCTGCATTCCTTATTTGAGCCCAGATGTAACAGGCCACTTACTGATGTCCAAACGTTTTTGGGGTCATTTTTGTGCTGAAGATGAACATGGCTGTAATAATATTTTTTATCTAGATTACATTTTTTTCTTTACTCAGATTGTGTAATTCTATATAGAGGTACGGGTTATAGGTAGTTTTAAGTTGAAGCCATTATTTTCCAGCTCAATCTCCTTTAGAAGTAGTAACTGATTTTAAACTGTAAATCAGAAATAAATATCTGATTTCACTTGATGGAAATATCAAAGTGATTATTTATTGGCTATATGTACATACGTTCAATGCTCGCCAATAAACATGAGCAGAGAGGTGAGACAACTGGTTTCTGAATTCCTGGCTATACATGTGTGTGTGTGTGTGTGTGTGTGTGTGTGTGTGTGTGTGTGTGTGTGTGTGTGTGTGTGTGTGTGTGTGATAGGTAGTGGGTTTAAGATTCAAAGAAGTGGGACAGGAAGCTACATGCATATGGCTAACATCTTAGCTAGGAAAAGAATGTGGTGAGTTTAGTCTGTCTTAGAAGATGAGGTAGACTGGGGAGGCAGTTATGGTTTGTGGTAGTATTGGATTGGATAATATTTATACGATGTGTAAATGGTATTTATTATGTTAGGGTGGTTCAAACAGAGTCAGTACCACCACACTGTATGTCTGCATATCAGATCTCACAATTATGTTAGCTGTCCAGATAAACTTGTTTATGAATAACCAAAGGATACACCTGTTAAAATACTTAATAAGAATTACAGGAAGAGAGAGAGAGAGAATACATTTAAAAATATGAAAAGGCACCTCTTGCCCATCATCCCAAAACATAAAAATATTTGCACAACATATGTATGCACAGAGCTGTGACATAAAGGCAATTGTTCCAACTACTCTTTGGAAAGCAATATGTGTCCTCCCCAAGCATTTCTCTGCATGTTCCAGCTGCTCATTCCACACCTTCATGGCTCACATTTGTAACACAAGTAATCAGTACAGCAGTATAGGAATCTGCTTTATCCCACTTTGTCACTAATCTGTGCAGTACACTTCCCCTTAAAAATCATGTAAATGTCTCCTCTCCTTTATGTCAGATGTGGATGTTGCATGACCTCTGGTCATCTTTTCCCCCTTTCCCATCCATAGTTTTGTATGTCTCTGCTTCTATAACCATCATATATATTTTTTCTTCAACTGCAACTTTAAAGTCAAATTCTTGTCACCATAATACTTCATGTGGTTCAGGGTACAAATCACAGTGAAATAAAAATGTCACCTAAATTATTTGCATATCATTTAAAATCGGATGGCAAGTGTTTTTGGTGATGTGTGATAAAAAGCATTTTTCAGTATAGTAATTTGTTCTGATAATATCTGTAAATATATCTGTCATAACAGTACGTTACTATAAATCATGTTTGTGTGCTTCCTGTTTGCCAGCAGTATTTCCGTGATACGTCCACCCAATATAAGTGGAAGTAGAAATGTGTATTAAATCCATCATGGATGGGTGTCATATAATGGTGTGTGTGTAATAGCTATTCATTTAATAACTTGAACATTTTATTCCAGTTTCTGCCTGGAAAAGGTTACAGTGAGACTTGCATATGCTATAAAATTAAATCAAATCATCAACATTAATGAAATGTTTAACCCACATGTAAATTGCTCCCCAGAAGGATTCCAGTGTCAAAATAAAGAAAAAGATTAAAAGGAATGTCAGTCTATAAGTCCGTATCCTTATTTTCAGATGTACAGCAGCATTTCATTAGATGACATGATTAAACAGTTATGATGTTTACCATTTTGTGCTTGTAAAAGTACATCTCCATGCGAGAGTGCGAAAGATTTTATAATTCTCTATTGTAGTATAAGCAAAGCTTTATGAAAATATTTGAAGATTCTGCTGTGCCTTAAGGAAACATGAAAACTGATGCACTGATGAAGACATGTATTTACATAGTAAAAATCTGGATCATAGTTGTAAAATAATCTAAAGCAATATCTTACGTCTGTATTTATATGTTCGCAACACATCTTATACTCAGAGTGAAAAATGTCATAGATATAGAACGCTTAAGTTTTTCCAGTGATTTATTATGTTTAAATAGGCAGCAAAACTCAGCTTGGGCTAAATGTAACAAAAGGGTCTAAATGTTCAGGTGATTCCCCAGGGGGACGTTTTAAGCCTAGCCATATGTAGGTTTGGACATGGGGTGGTTAAGCATTTACAAACTGTCTCTGTTTAATATAGGCACAAGGTAAATTTCTAATTCTCCATCCAATGGTCCAAGTTACAAATGAATTGGGTTAGGGAAGAACTTTGCTACACATGGATGGGAAGCTTGCTCCAGAAAAGGGAATATCTCTGAGACACATACCTGTCCCTTCCACATGTCCTTTTTATGTTGCATATGCAGATTAGGTCCCTAGATCTGGTAATTCTGATGTTATTTGCATTGCAGATATGTATCAGGACCATCAGAGCAGAATCACAGGATGCTTGGTAGGATAGGCATAGATTGTCACTCAGCGGTTTATGTGAATGAAAAAAATGTTATAATTGTGTCACTAAATGGACTTGCCTATCAGCTGTGACTTAGAGATATATAAAATGGAGATCTGGAAGATGACTATTCCTTATATCTAACTTCTGAGATTTTTGCACCACTTTATCAACATATTCTACATATCATAAACCTGTTAATACAGTGGTTGGAAGTACTTTTAATCAGCACTATCATTTCCACATTGCAGTTGTGGGAATAAATTCCTTTGTTGTTTTTTTTTTTAATTTACTGAGACATAAATGTAGTCTCTCCATTAACAATGGCATAGTTTTCTAATCAATTTCCATACATTGTACATTATTTCTTTATAGATATTATTGATTATCTTTTACTGATAATTATATGTTTCTTTTCTGTTTTAATTTTATTTATTTATTTATTTAATATTTGTTTACCTGGAAAGTTCGACTTGGAACAAAGCCAATTTTCAGCAGAGGCCTGGAGAGAAATGCCTGTTTGGAGAGATGCATGTCTTTGTAACATAGGAAGAAACTGGAGTACCTGAAGGAAGCCCCCACAAATGCAGGGAGGACATGCAGACTCCGCACAGAAGGTAACCCAGCCGATAATCACACTGGAGAACCTCTTGCTGTGAGGCAAGAGTTTTAAGATTTAAATGCTGTTATAATGTATCAGATGAAGCTTATAATGTTATACATTATAACAAAACCATCCATGATCCATATCAATGGCAAAATCACCAACAAGAAAGGATACTTGAGATAAAAATGCAACCTTCTTTAACAGCAGACGTCTCACTTCTGTTTATCAAGTACACTATAGTTGTTTATAATGAGACAAAAGTGTTGTGTGTTAAGTAACTTTTACATTTCTTTCATAAGCTTTATTTTCTTTTTTTATTATGCATTGTATGCTTATATGTACCATTATCCTCATAAATCATAATCTTTAATAACATCATTAAATCATTTCAGCTTTTTCTTACATTTTAAAGAGCCTCATTTATTTACATACTGTGTTTACATCTATCAAATAGCCAATGCATCATGATCATACCAGATTTTTATCTGCATTATAAATGTGGGGAAGGTGATTTTAGAAATGCAAATCATGTCTGTTCTGGGGAAAATGCTTGCTCTTACAATTATGTTAGATGTGTCTATGTTTCAACAGTAAGTACTTAAAAAGTAAAAAGATTGGACATCAGAAAAGAAACCTCCCGCTCTAGAATAAATTGCACCAAACCTCCCACTCTAGAACAAATTGCACCAAACCTCCCGCTCTAGAACAAATTGCACTAAACCTCCCGGTCTAGAATAAATTGCACCAAACCTCCCGCTCTAGAACAAATTGCACCAAACCTCCCAGTCTAGAATAAATTGCACGAGACAGTAATCCTTCTACTTTGCTACTTAGAAATATCAATCCTGAGATTGCAAAACAGTGCAGGAAAGAGACAACCCCCTTATCTGTAATATTCTTTGATCTCAAATTGCATATACCAGCAATGGGAAAAGGAAAAGGAAAAAATGAATACCCACAAAACCAAACCAGCCCCAAGATATAGTTCCATAACATCTTCAAAATCCAAAAAAAAACATAAAACAGTCAATGAAATGGGTCCTCAACTTAAACACCTCCAACCTGCTTCATTCAACTAAAAACCCACTTGACAAATAATCATGAAACCACGTATAATGACTGTTTTATGCCCCATAAATTTCCTTAAAAGGGTAAAAGTTTAGAATGGGATTTATAATAGACACAATGTCCTAAATAAGACCAGTCCAGTTATAAATGTTATGCTTTAATTTGATCTACGTTTAGTTCTTTAAATCCTACAGGAATTTTACAAAATGTTTCAAAAGTATCAGCAAAGAAGTCTACATATTTTTAAATAATGACTAAACAGAAATAATTTCATTTCTGCATAGTTGCACTCTATGATCACTTTTCTACATCTTGGCTCCCAAGTGTTGAAAGAGCTTTACTTCTTACTTGACTGAAGCTGATTACCGTGACTTGTTATTGTTAGCAAATGCCTTGCTCATGATTCTTTACCTTAACAATCGAACGTTAAGATGCGTGGTATCCCCTTATTGCCCAACCATATATGTTTGAGTTGTTCACTGTACTACCAGACTGTCTTGTAATTTATCTACGGTGTCTTATACCAGCTTGAATAGCCTTAGTGTCAGTGCATATTTAATTCATGTAATTCACTATGTCATTTTTGTTCCGTTATGTTGTCAGTCTCTGTACTTTATACTTGCGTAATTTCCCTGGCTCTGGCTTACAACTGAAAAGGGTCCTTTGCCTTCACCCATCTACATTCATTAAAATGTCAAATAAATAAGTAAATAGATAAATAAACCCTATAAGCATCTGATGAACTGCATTTTTCTTTTTTTTCTGCTTTTATTTTTAGTGACTGCTGCCTCAAGATGTTTGGATAATAATAAATTGCAAGTAAACTGTGTGATGACTTTACTTTTATTTAGATGTTTTACCGGTTAGGACAGCAGATGAATCTTATAGGAATAGCAGGTACTTGCTTTCGGGCACACACAGTGTTATAGCAGAGCAGATGTTTTAATCCTCTGCCATTAAGTGACATAAAATGAATCACTGTAAACATTTATCAAATCATAAATGCATTATATTTTTTTATTGTATTATATTACATTTCATTCCATAATATTGTACTGCATCTGATGAATTTATATATCCAGCTGTAAAGTCCTATTTTTAGTAGTGATCCAGGGAGAAAAGCTGGAAGACATAAAGCAAACACAGCAAAAATATTCACCAAAACAATGGTGGCTAAATAAATAATACAAACATTGGGGTCTTCCTAGTATTATTGAAGTTAAGCTAATCATCCATAGTCTAACAAGACTGGTGTTACTGCTGTCTGCTAGATAATTTTCATACATCTAAGAACTTGTAATATAAAGAATGTTTTTGGAGGGGGTTGGGGGGCTGTATAACTGTGTACTCCCTGATATTTGGGCTTTGCCAAACACCCCAAATTCTAAATATACTGCATCTGAAGTTGCACCAAGTCAGTGAAAGAGGAACAATTTCACAAGGCTACTATTTCTCAAAGTTGGTGTAACATGGAGGTGGTGCATTTAGAGAGCGGGTGTTTGGGTTGTGGGACAGAACACAGGGAATATGTTATTTGTCCACTGTAATGTGATCCCAGAGTTTTTATATCAATCTGTTGGTTTCTTTTCTGTTTAGAGTTTGTTTTGTTGAGATCTGTGTTTTGTTGAGATCTGTGTTAAGTGTTATGTGGGTAGCTGATTTGTGTGATCAGAATTTTGTGTGGTCATGCAGTTGTGCATGCTTAATTTTAGTTTGTCAACATTTGTTGAGAAAATTAGACATACAGGATGTCAAAGTGACTTAATCCCCTGCAAAAATATATATTTTTTGTTAGAGTTAGTACGTTAGTACTGCTGTTTGATGTAAAGTTGTCAGTAAGTGTATTTGTGATACAATAGCCGCATGCACAACACTTGGTGCACTTATATGCAATAATCCGGTAAGAGAAGTGAAAACAGACAAGGAGAAAAGCAGATTTTAACCAGTACCTGTAATTCATTTAATACAGAGAGGTATACACTAAGTTACGCAGCAGGCTACTAATGACATATTTATTTAAATCATATACGTATACACTAAGTCAAGCAGTAGGTTACTAATGGCATATTCATTTAATGCTATATAGGCATACACTAAGTCACTCAGCAGGCTACTAATGGATTGGGAAGTCTCTGATCTGCATTTGATAAGTAGAATCTCAGTGAACTCGGAAACTTGTTTCACACAGAACTGATAAATACTAGTATGAGTGTATTAGCTCTATTGCAGTCTATTTAACATGAGAGAAGTATAAAAGAACAAAAGAATTGAATGTGTATATAAAGAATATAATGCAAAGGAAGCATATGCAAGGAAGGAAAATGAGATGAACAACCTAGACAGCAATGGCAGTGTGCTGGCAGCCATCTAGGTAGCCATAACGAGCTTGCTCTTTTAACAGTTCCATTCTGTTAGAAGAAGCAGTCTTAAAACCTTGTTCTGCATAAATGTATTGATGTACGTTGGATGACTGTTTTCATTTTCAGTACAAAGGATAGTGCCTATTCAGCTCTGTGCTATAAAACAGTGTTACCCAAAGAAGAAAAAGGGCTATGAGCAAATTTCAACTCCATTAAGGACAACTGCTAGCTAAGTTCCAGCCATCTGAAGCTGGAAAGAGATGAGGGCGTAAGTGTTCTATGACCTCAGCAGCAAATTTAGCTGTCCTGTTATAGCACGGATTTTTATAGCAGTAGAATTTGTCAGTAAAAAAGTTACACAGCTTGAAGGAAGGAGGAAAGGAAGTACAGGTTTAGTGTAGATATTCCAGCACTATATGGATCGTATGAGGAAAGGAAGTACAGGTTTAGTGTAGATATTCCAGCACTATATGGATCATAAGAGTAAAGGAAGTACAGGTTTAGTTTAGATATTCCAGCAGTATATGGATCATAGGAGGAAAGGAAGTACAGGTTTATTGTAGATATTCTAGCACTATATAGATCGTAGGAGGAAAGGAAGTATAGGTTTAGTTTAGATATTCCAGCACTATATGGATCATAGGAGGAAAGGCAGTACAGGTTTAGTTTAGATATTCCAGCACTATATGGATCGTAGGAGGAAAGGAAGTACAGGTTTAATGTACATATTCTAGCACTATATGGATCGTAGGAGGAAAGGAAGTACAGGTTTAGTTTAGATATTCCAGCACTATATGGATCATAGGAGGAAAGGAAGTACAGGTTTAGTGTAGATATTCTAGCACTATATGGATAGTAGGAGGAAAGGAAATACAGGTTTAATGTAGATATTCTAGCACTATATGGATCGTAGGAGGAAAGGAAGTACAGGTTTAGTTTAGATATTCTAGCACTATATGGATCATAGGAGGAAAGGAAGTACAGGTTTAGTTTAGATATTCCAGCACTATATGGATCATAGGAGGAAAGGAAGTACAGGTTTAGTGTAGATATTCTAGCACTATATGGATCGTAGGAGGAAAGGAAGTATAGGTTTAGTTTAGATATTCCAGCACTAAATGGATCGTAGGAGGAAAGGAAATACAGGTTTAGTTTAGATATTCCAGCACTATATGGATCACAGGAGGAAAGGAAGTACAGGTTTAGTTTAGGTATTCTACTACTATATGGATCGTAGGAGGGAAGTAAGTACAGGTTTGGTTTAGATATTCCAGCACTATATGGATCGTAGGAGGAAAGGAATTACAGGTTTAGTGTAGATATTCTAGCACTATATGGATCACAGGAGGAAAGGAAGTACAGGTTTAGTTTAGATATTCTAGCACTATATGGATCATAGCAGGAAAGGAAGTACAGGTTTAGTTTAGATATTCCAGCACTATATGGATCATAGCAGGAAAGGAAGTGCAGGTTTAGTGTAGATATTCTAGCACTATATGGATCGTAGGAGGGAAGGAAGTACAGGTTTAGTTTAGATATTCCAGCACTATATAAATCGTAGGAGGAAAAAAAGTACAAGTTTAGTTTAGATATTCTAGCACTATATGGATCGCAGGAGGAAAGGAAGTACAGATTTAGTTTAGATATTCCAGCACTATATGGATCGTAGGAGGAAAGGAAGTACAGGTTTTGTTTAGGTATTCTAGCACTATATGGATTGTAGGAGGAAAGGAAGTACAGGTTTAGTTTAGATATTCCAGCACTATATGGATCGTAGGAGGAAAGGAAGTACAGGTTTAGTTTAGGTATTCTAGCACTATATGGATCGTAGGAGGAAAGGAAGTACAGGTTTAGTTTAGATATTCCAGCACTATGTGGATCGTAGAAGGAAAGGAAGTGCAGGTTTAGTTTAGATATTCCAGAACTATATGGATCGTAGGAGGAAAGGAAGTAAAGGTTAAGTTTAGATATTCCAGCACTATATGGATCGTAGGAGGAAAGGAAGTACAGGTTTATTGTAGATATTCTAGAACTATATGGATCGTAGGAGGAAAGGAAGTACAGGTTTAGTTTAGATATTCCAGCACTATATGGATCATAGGAGAAAAGGAAGTACAGGTTTAGTTTAGATACTCTAGCACTATATGGATCATAGGAGGAAAGGAAGTACAGGTTTAGTGTAGATATTCCAGCACTATATGGATCATAGGAGGAAAGGAAGTACAGGTTTAGTGTAGATATTCCAGCACTATATGGATCGTAGGAGGAAAGGAAGTACAGGTTTAGTTTAGATATTCCAGCACTATATGGATCGTAGGAGGAAAGGAAGTACAGGTTTAGTTTAGATATTCTAGCACTATATGGATCGTAGGAGGAAAGGAAATACAGGTTTAGTGTAGATATTCCAGCACTATATGGATCGTAGGAGGAAAGGATGTACAGGTTTAGTTTAGATATTCCAGCACAATATGGATCGTAGGAGGAAAGGAAGTACAGGTTTAGTTTAGATATTCCAGCACTATATGGATCGTAGGAGGAAAGGAAGTACAGGTTTAGTTTAGATATTCCAGCACTATATGGATCATAGGAGGAAAGGAAGTGCAGGTTTAGTGTAGATATTCTAGCACTATATGGATCGTAGGAGGGAAGGAAGTACAGGTTTAGTTTAGATATTCCAACACTATATAAATCGTAGGAGGAAAAAAAGTACAAGTTTAGTTTAGATATTCTAGCACTATATGGATCGTAGGAGGAAAGGAAGTACAGATTTAGTTTAGATATTCCAGCACTATATGGATCGTAGGAGGAAAGGAAGTACAGGTTTTGTTTAGGTATTCTAGCACTATATAGATCGTAGGAGGAAAGGAAGTACAGGTTTAGTTTAGATATTCCAGCACTATATGGATCGTAGGAGGAAAGGAAGTACAGGTTTAGTTTAGGTATTCTAGCACTATATGGATCGTAGGAGGAAAGGAAGTACAGGTTTAGTTTAGATATTCCAGCACTATGTGGATCGTAGAAGGAAAGGAAGTGCAGGTTTAGTTTAGATATTCCAGAACTATATGGATCGTAGGAGGAAAGGAAGTAAAGGTTAAGTTTAGATATTCCAGCACTATATGGATCATAGGAGGAAAGGAAGTACAGGTTTATTGTAGATATTCTAGAACTTTATGGATCGTAGGAGGAAAGGAAGTACAGGTTTAGTTTAGATATTCCAGCACTATATGGATCATAGGAGAAAAGGAAGTACAGGTTTAGTGTAGATACTCTAGCACTATATGGATCATAGGAGGAAAGGAAGTACAGGTTTAGTGTAGATATTACAGCACTATATGGATCATAGGAGGAAAGGAAGTACAGGTTTAGTGTAGATATTCCAGCACTATATGGATTGTAGGAGGAAAGGAAGTACAGGTTTAGTTTAGATATTCTAGCATTATATGGATCGTAGGAGGAAAGGAAGTACTGGTTTAGTGTAGATATTCCAGCACTATATGGATCGTAGGAGGAAAGGAAGTACAGGTTTAGTGTAGATATTCCAGCACTATATGGATCGTAGGAGGAAAGGAAGTACAGGTTTAGTTTAGATATTCCAGCACTATATGGATCGTAGGAGGAAAGGAAGTACAGGTTTAGTTTAGATATTCTAATACTATATGGATCATAGGAGGAAAGGAAGTACAGGTTTAGTGTAGATATTCTAGTACTATATGGATCGTAGGAGGAAAGGAAGTACAGGTTTAGTGTAGATATTCTAGCACTATATGGATCGTAGGAGGAAAGGAAGTACAGGTTTAGTTTAGATATTCTTGCACTATATGGATCGTAGGAGGAAAGGAAGTACAGGTTTAGTTTAGATATTCCAGCACTATGTGGATCGTAGGAGGAAAGGAAGTACAGGTTTAGTTTGATATTCTAGCACTATGTGGATCGTAGGAGGAAAGGAAGTACAGGTTTAGTTTAGATATTCCAGCACTATATGGATCGTAGGAGAAAGGAAGTACAGGTTTAGTTTAGATATTCTAGCACTATATGGCTCGTAGAAGGAAAGGAAGTACAGGTTTAGTGTAGATATTTTAGTACTATATGGATCATAGGAGGAAAGGAAGTACAGGTTTAGTGTAGATATTCTAGCACTATATGGATCGTAGGAGGAAAGGAAGTACAGGTTTAGTTTAGATATTCTTGCACTATATGAGTCGTAGGAGGAAAGGAAGTACAGGTTTTGTTTAGATTATTCCAGCACTATATGGATCATAGGAGGAAAGGAAGTACAGGTTTAGTGTAGATATTCTAGCACTATGTGGATCATAGGAGGAAAGGAAGTACAGGTTTAGTTTAGATATTCCAGCACTATATGGATCGTAGGAGGAAAGGAAGTACAGGTTTAGTTTAGATATTCTAGCACTATGTGGAGCGTAGGAGGAAAGGAAGTACAGGTTTAGTTTAGATATTCCAGCACTATATGGATCGTAGGAGGAAGGGAAGTACAGGTTTAGTGTAGATATTCCAGCACTATATGGATCGTAGGAGGAAAGGAAGTACAGGTTTAGTTTAGATATTCCAGCACTATATGGATCGTAGGAGGAAAGGCAGTACAGGTTTAGTGTAGATATTCTAGTACTATATGGATCATAGGAGGAAAGGGAGTACAGGTTTAGTTTAGATATTCCAGCACTATATGGATCGTAGGAGGAAAGGCAGTACAGGTTTAGTTTAGATATTCTAGCACTATATGGATCGTAGGAGGAAAGGAAGTACAGGTTTAGTTTAGATATTCCAGCACTATATGGATCATAGGAGGAAAGGAAGTACAGGTTTAGTGTAGATATTCTAGCACTATATGGATCATAGGAGGAAAGGAAGTACAGGTTTAGTTTAGATATTCCAGCACTATATGGATCGTTGGAGGAAAGGCAGTACAGGTTTAGTGTAGATATTCTAGTACTATATGGATCATAGTAGGAAAGGAAGAACAGGTTTAGTGTAGATATTCTAGCACTATATGGATCATAGGAGGAAAGGAAGTACAGGTTTAGTGTAGATATTCTAGCACTATATGGATCGTAGGAGGAAAGGAAGTACAGGTTTAGTTTAGATATTCTAGCACTATATGGATCATAGGAGGAAAGGAAGTACAGGTTTAGTTTAGATATTCTAGCACTATATGGATCATAGGAGATTACTGGGCTAGTGGCCCTGAGGCCTTGAGAAGTGTAGCCAAGAGTTAACACCCCCCCCAAAAAAAAAATAAACCTCAGCACCTGTCACCCCTGTCAGTGAAGGACAAAGGTGGAACCCCTGGGACAAGTTTATGGTTTCCCATCCACTCATAAAAGTTGTGTTTGAAGAGGGTCAGTGAGGTGGACTGTTCGACATGTATGGGAAGTCTATCCCAGAGATGGGACAGCCTCTGGGAGGGAAAATATTTTAACTCTATACAGTCTCCCTTGTTTTGATCCCCCCCCCCCCCCCCAAGGTCTCTGTTTATCTCTTGGCTTTCCCCTCACTCTCAAGCTATCAGTTAAACAATGCTTCATCTATGACAGCGACTATATCAATCATCTGAGCAGGACAGAAGCGTCACTTGGAGCATTTCGTTTGTACCCCCACACACACACACACACACACACACACACACACACACACGAATGTGGCTATCCACCATTGTTTTAAATAATCTTACACCTTTAACTCATTTCCAGCATCCACAGAAGAAATGAAGAGGGCACATAATTATATATATAATCTTATAATAATCATATAAGCATATATAACGTATACCTGTTATACAGTGACACATTTTTCAGTCTTGGATTGGATGTAGATGTTGCTGATTTCGTAGCTTGCAAAGTAGCTTTAGCACCGAGCTCTTCTGTCCGGAAGATGTCCAACCTTCATTTCTGAGACCGCAGTGAATAAGAAAATAAGCACCAGGACAAAATTGAGTTACAAGTGCTCCAGGCTCTATTTGTGTGATTAAAATGGAAGCAGCCCTGAAATCTAGGGGAACATTTGACTCAGTGTTATCTCTACTAAAACTGAGCACAGAATACATGACTTGCTTGAAAAGTGCATTGTGTAGGCTGAATCAAAAATAAAGGCATCGCTTGAGAAAGGAGCTGCTAGTGAATGTGTGCTGGACGATTATTAGGGTGCATTTACGTAGCTGCTCTAAAGAAATATTAATGAAAAATGAGCTGGGTCTACTGCTATGGACAGTAGAACACAGAGATAATAAAACATGTCATGATAATCTGCACTTAATAGCTCTGGCTAGAGGTGCTGAGGGCAAATTCAGTTTCTTTTCTAGGGAATATATTCAATGTATTGGTGGGAAAACCTGCAGGACTATTTTGTAAATGTAGAGCGTTATAGAGAATCATATGAACCTCAGCAGGTAACAAGCACAAGCACCTGCTGTTTGAAATGTGGTGTAACTGAACCAAGGTGATTCTTCAGAAAGTTGCTGAAATGAAAGGTTTGTTTCCAAAACCAAAGGTGCAGATACGTCAGACTTGGTTCCCTATTAAAATCGTGAAGGTCCACTTTCCGGAATACGGAAACGTCGACACGTATATGTCGAAACACAAAAACACCGATCGTCCTGAAGCATGAAATCCGAAATGTCGAATCGTCATGGTTGGCCCTTCAGTGGTATAGCTCTGTAAAGTAAGTGTGCGATAGTTACGGACCTTACGGTTAGGGTGCAGGTTAAGGTAAGTGTATAGATATTAATAGTGTGCGATAGTTATGGACCTTAGGGTTAGGGTGTGGGTTAAGGTAAGTGCATAGATAGTAATGTATGTAAGGTTTAGTGTAGGGTTAGAAGTAGGGTTTTGTTAAGTGTATGTGCGTGGGTTAATTATTTTGTTTGGGTATAGCTCCGTAAGGTAAATGTGCGATAAAACAAAATAAAAAAACATACAGGCAAACGAAGCGTTCTGTTCTGCTTTTAATCCAACAAATAGATAGTGCACCCAAATAAATGAAGCAATGTAAAACAACTTGAATAGTAACAATAACATTCTGAATTTATATCTATCATGCCATTTTTAAGGCATAGAGCTTTAACACTTTGAATTAATGGTGTTATTTAATACTTTAAATTATTTTTAAAATTCTTTATTTATATTTGTATAAATTAAAATGTTTAATTGTTGTTTTTTAAAATTCTATCACATGTATTGATCGAAGTGATTTGATTGGTTGCATTTTATTTTTAAATGGGGGCTTTTGTAAAAATAATTGGTTCTGATGAAGTCCAGGCTTCCTGGAAGAAAGCGCTTGACCATATTCTTTGAGTAAAGCTGTTGCAACTGTCGTTTGGATTGCTGTTCTATTTTGTATTTTTACTTACGCACCATTTCAGCCAGGAGAAAGAGGAGTGTTTTTTCCTGGCTTCTTTGTGCCTTTTTTACTCCATTGGTTGTATAAGTATCTGATGATCATACAGTGGAGGTACAATGTAGTGATTAGTGTGACCTTTTAGGGATTACTTAGTAAAGGGAGTTTCATGCAGAACATAGGAAAAAGACTGTGGAAGTTATACGCAATAAGGCTTAAAAGGAAATAAGGGAAAGGAATGGTAAGCAGAAAGTATGTGCATTTTCTAGGAATGAGAAGAGACAAGCATGCGGTCTGGATTGATTTATGGAAGATGAGGAAATGGGTGGGCTGGACTGATTCATGGCAGATTAAGAGATGGGTGTGAAGACACTGAAAGTGAACATCAATGAAATAGGCATGTGTGTCCATGCAAGTGTTACAGACTGGGGGATGATTTTTAAGAGGAAGAAGTGACACTAGAACCCAGGAGAGTGGAGGGGAGTTGGGACAGTAGAGTTACAGGGAGTGAAGTTGCGAATAAGAACTAGTATGGGATAGTCAGACTGGATGAGGTAGGATGGAATTAAGGTAGTATGGAAAGGAGAAATAATGTACGAAACTGGAGGGAGGAAGATGCAAGCAAGAATGAGAATATTCATTGTTTGAATTGGGTGATGGAATGGAGATTGCAAATATGTTTGTTAGAGTTGAAGGTGAGGATGGTGCAGGAACAACTGATGCTTTCAGTTAATTATATTACTGTTAGCAGTATAGTTACCTATGCATATTCCTCTGATGTAGGGTGATACAAAGTTTAAAGAGGGGTAGGGGGTCTGTGATTAGTTTGTATGGAATGGAAAAGGAATGACTATGGGCAAAGAAAGGCTCAGGGCCCATCTGCAGATCAGCGAGAAGGAAACATCTGTCCTGATTTGGTACATTGGGTCAGAGTGAAGCCAAGGATCACATATGGGGCTTGGTAATGGTAGAAGGGCAGTGTTGGATTGAAATAAATAAGGTGGTAGCTGAGTGAGTGAAGGATTCTGGGGATCATAGTAGACTGAGGTTAAAGAAGGGCTTAGTGCAGGATCAAAGGAAAGAGTAGGTAGTGAATCCAGTAAAGAAATAAGGGTTTGATGGTGTGGAGGGGAAGCGAGTGCTGAAAGATGGGGGAAGTATAGGTGCATGTGAGCAGGCTGGGTGCTTAAGGTTGGTTTTTGGATGAGAAGCTTCAACCAATGTGAAAAAAGGTGACATTGAAGGAGAAGGTTGTATGTGGATGGTAGGAGGTTGCGCATGGAGATGTGTCAATGGAGGTTAGTTTTGATAACTGTCTGTGAAGAAGAGGATAGGAGGAGTGAAGCTGTAATATATATAGGTCACATTAAATCTAGGTTAGTGAAGAACAGGGCCATCAAATCTACACCTGTGAATAAGAAGTGGGAACATCAAATCTATACTAGTGAATACGAAGTGGGACTATCAAATCGACACAAGTAAATAAGAAGTGGGACCATCAAATCTACACTAGTGAATAAGATGTGGAACCATCAAATCTACAACTGTGAAGAAGTGGGACCATCATTATCTACAATAGTGAATAAGAAGTGGGACTATCATATCTACACTAGTGAACAAGAAGTGGGAGTATCATAGCTACAGTAGTGAATAAGAAGTGGGACCATCAAATCTACACCTGTGAAGAAGTGGGCCCATCATATCTACACTAGTGAATAAGAGGTGGGGCTATCATATCTTCACTAGTGAATAAGAAGTGGGTCCATCAAATCTACAACTGTGAAGAAGTGGGACCATCAAATCTACAACTGTGAAGAAGTGGGACCATCATATCTCCATTAGTGAATAAGTGGGACCATCAAATGTACACTAGTAAATAAGAAGTGGGTCCATCATATCTACAGTAGTGAATAAGAAGTAGGACTATCAAATCTATGCCTGTGAAGAAGTGGGACCATTATATCTACACTAGTGAATAAAAAGTGGGACCATCAAGTCTACACCTGTGAAGAAGTGGCACTTGTTGAGGAGGTGCTTTAGGGGAGGCAGCATGGTCATTTTGCTATATAATTCTGATAGATAAAGCCTACAATATAGCAAATGTAAGAAACGTGATGTAAGTAGACTCCTTCTCCATTATAATGATATAAGATTTTAAAGGCTTGTTAGATCTCTCACTGGCTGGATCAAGAAACATACTTAACAAAATTTCCAGAAGGCAATAGAGGCAAGAAGTAGGCTGATAGTCAGAGATAAGAGATCCTTGATGAGGAAATATGTGATGTGTTATTTTGAGTTATGTGTGACTGAGATCCATGTTGAGTCACAATGATGTGGATGCCCCTTGGGGGTTAGACTCTGCAATTTAGTCAGATTTGAAAATGGGCTGTGATTTATCATAACAGAATATTTTAATACTAGGTAAAGTGGACTTGATGCATATAGAGAGATATGATTTATATATTTTGATTGGAGGTGATGAAGGAGACTAGAATGTGAAGTTCAAAATTACGTTGCCATATGGCAAAATGCAAATTATTGGATTGCCTGATACCTGATTGAGGACATAAAAGAAGGCAGAAGTGAAGAAATCAAACACATTGTCAAAGTTTCAGATTAGAAACTTTATTAATTCACAGTATATGAATCTGGTTGCACCAGAATATTTCAGATTTTGTGCAAAATGTGAAATATTACAACTATCTGAATGTAAGGTGCAGAACAAGATGGATTGTGGAAAAGTCAGACATAATAAAGGGGATTGTCCAAAGTAAAAGCTAATAGTTTTATAAAAACTGAAATCATATGTATTTTAGTTGTAAAGTAAGAGAAAATTTTGAGGAGATTAAAACATGCACTTTCTCTGTATGGGTACCATATAATGAAAAACTCCTGCCAGAATGTTGATATGAACTACTACTTCCTGCTAAGACCATGGCAGTAGTTCATAGGATGGTACTAGGCTATTGGCCCTAGGGCCTATACAAGCCTAGCCATAACAATTCCCTGGCTATTTCTTCCCACAGTATTTACTTCTCTGGACCCCTGTCTAGCAGGATGACTGACGTGATCCCCGGGGTGAATTTCCTATCTCCCATCCAACCATCAAGGTTCTTTTTGAAGAGGGCCAAAAAGGCGCTCTGCTTGACATGTATGGGCAGTCTGTTCCAGAGTATGTGGAGTCTCTGGGTCAGGAACCTATCCCTCCAGCATGTTTTGCTCATTGTGATGACAAGGTTTAGATCTTTGGAGCATGTGACTCTGAGGGACTGGGATTTCTTTAAGTGGAGCATGTCCAACAGCTTAGGGTTTGACATGGCCTTGTATGTTAAACAGAGATCGCCTCTGAGTTGAGCAGAGATCACCCCTGAGTTAGTGACTGAGATTGACCTGTTAGTAGGCTTTGAGTGCTGACGTACATGCAGAGATGTTCCTCCTAACTGCCCTTATTTTGTGGAACAGTCCTCACAATGGCAAGTTTATATTGTAAACAAAAAAAAAATGATTTTGAAAATAGCCCAGCATTTCATTAGACATATCTTTATATCTTGTACATTTTGCCAAAATATGTGTTATGACTGATGTACCTTACTGTTACACAATTTTACAAAAGTGAGCATTAATTGCGTCAATAAAGTGTATGCTGTCTTTTTCTGTGATAAAACTATGAACTGTCCTGCTAAATCTCATATTTCAACAAGAATTGTCCCACTTTGAGAATCTGAAATGATTGTATTCTTAAATGTGGTACCTTAACTAGACATTTTAGTATCACTTTACTACTGTTTGTAGTGAAATAACAGAGGTCTGAGTAACAGCATAGGGCATATGACTTTTTATATCACTGCTATTTAATAAAATAAAATGCTATAAAGTCAACCATTTTTCTTAAGATAAACAGCGGTATTCAGCCATGAACATTTGCTGGCATGTCGTTAGGGTTTGAACAACTTGTTCTGGCTGATTTTCAGCACAGAAACTAAGCATTTCCTGTATCAGGTGATATCACTGATGTGGATTCCCAGTAGGGATGGCGCTGAAAAAGTGAGACAAAGGCTAATTATCACTGATGCGCTCAGGACATAGAAAACAAAGAGAATCGGTTGCATATTTATATAGAAAAGCTAATAGTGACTACACCTTGCTTGGGTTTAAGTTATTATAGAGTTAAATGGCTAATAAGGTAAAACTGAGCTAGTTTTACACACAAAAAAAGCGAGTTACAGCCTACAAACATTATTTTAAATATCATGCTGGGTTTTCATAGCAGGTTGTCTGTATCATACCTGGGTCTGCAAGATATGCACAATTTAAATCCCCACTGCTATAGTAAAGTATGAAAAAGAAGCACGTTGTTTTCAGTAATTAGAAAAGGCAAGAGATAACTACAAAAGCGGAAGAAAGGAAGTTAGTCATCTCAGAGATGAAGGCCATATAGTTATCAAAGATTTCCAAACAGCACGTCGGCCTACAGCTGCTGAACAAAAATGATTCTTTTGTTCCGAATTGGTGCAGTAAATTCATAAAGATTTTTTTTTGCCTAATTAAATACTTTATTGTTTGTTGTTTTCTGATCAGCTCACTAGTGCAATTTTAACAACGTATTCCAAGGTGTGAATCAATTTGCATAATCTTATATTAGATATAGCAACCGTCAGACAATTAGGTAAGCAATGATAACTAATTTAATTCATTAAATAATAATTAGCTTAGTAAGGTGGGTGTTCAGGAAAATGGACTGCACAGCATTTGGACTTTTATCAGCTGGTATCATCTTTATTTCTAGATACTGTCCACATTTGAAAGTGCTGCTGAGCTTACAAGCTCTGATGTTAAAGAAACGCACTTGGATTATTACTATATATTAACTTTATATTAGCGTTTTAAATTATTACTGAGATGGAAAACATAAATACAAAAATGGTACTGTAACTGGCAAAGTGTTATAATTATCTGCACACCATAACAAAATGCTTTATGTAAGAATGAATATTTCTCCTGTAAAGCTCCAGAGAGTTGCATCTGACGTTTCTGTCCATACCAGATATGCAAATCGTATGCTATACATAATAGCTCATTTGCATATTAACAGGCTTACACAGAATTTTGCTTTGCTCTGAAATTTGCAGTAAACTTGTTTCTACTACTTTGGGACAACATTTCTGCTTACTTTGCTTTTAATATCATGAAAAGCATCTAATTTGCATGCTACTAATTTAAAAATAACCCTAGGGTATCAAAACTTGTCAGACACATTTGGGAAGCATGCCTATGGTTAAAAAGCCCCCCTAACCCGGGTCATTAACCTAGTATTCACCTATACCTATAGTACTATCAGTGCACCATGGGTAGCTGTGTGTTATGTGTTCAGGACTGGAGTGTGGGTTTCATTTATTTATAGTTTCTTAACCTCTGTTTGGGATATCCATGGTATGCAGTATCCGAGTTCTTTGCACACAGATATTGGTGGTAACTGAGCCTGTATCTGATATTTCCTCTCATAAGTGACACTGACATGAGCTGAAAACAGTATTTCATATTATATAAAGTGATTTTATTTTTTAACATCTGATGTGATGGCAGGAAGCATTTTCAGATGTGCCTGGTAGTGAGGTCAGAGTCAGGTTCTCCTAAAGCTGAATGAAAGTAGAGTTAGAAGCAGGTAAAAAAGATTCAGGAAATGTTATGCACCAGATTTCTTCAAAGAATGAATATTGTAGGGATTCTTTTAGCAACCCCCATTTTAGAGAAATCTCCACAACTCCACAGTTAAGTATAATCAACAACTCTGGGTGGGTAATATTTTATTGGAAGTATGTTTTTGATGGTACACATGATGTGGGGAATGAGTATCAGTGTGTCCACGTGGCTGAGTCTCATGAGTATCAGGGTGTCCACGTGGCTGAGTCTCATGAGTATCAGGGTGTCCACGTGGCTGAGTCTCATGAGTATCAGGGTGTCCACGTGGCTGAGTCTCATGAGTATCAGGGTGTCCACGTGGCTGAGTCTCATGAGTATCAGGGTGTCCAAGTGGATGAGTCTCATGAGTATCAGGGTGTCCACGTGGCTGAGTCTCATGAGTATCAGGGTGTCCACGTGGCTGAGTCTCATGAGTATCAGAGTGTCTGCGTGGCTGAGTCTCATGAGTATCAGGGTGTCCAAGTGGCTGAGTCTCATGAGTATCAGGGTGTCCACGTGGCTGAGTCTCATGAGTATCAGGGTGTCCACGTGGCTGAGTGTCATGAGTATCAGGGTGTCCACGTGGCTGAGTCTCATGAGTATCAGGGTGTCCACGTGGCTGAGTCTCATGAGTATCAGGGTGTCCACGTGGCTGAGTCTCATGAGTATCAGAGTGTCTGCGTGGCTGAGTCTCACTAATAATCATCATATTTTTTTTTACTTTTAGCTTGGAGTAATTTATCAGCAGTACAGAATGGCTGGTGAGTGTGTTGAAGAAATTCAATGTCTTAAAATAAGTTTTGTCTGAGTAGTTTAACATTTTGCAGTATAACTTTACTATGGAACACCTTTTGCAAGACTAACCAGATTTTTAGGTGTGTTTTGAGAGAGATTTTCTAATGAGTAATACTCGCTTCTCATTTCTTTTAAGCAGTGTCTACAGACACTTTACGCAAACCTGCACTTTCTTAGCAGAAAAGACATATAGGACTCTCTAGGAATTCAAATCTATATACAATGATGAAATTAAATGGCTGTACACCTATTTTTATAATTATTCTGAGAACTGTTATGCTTACTTTGTAATTTTTCAGTTGTCTCTGTCAGATTAAAGTTCTGAAGTTGTAAGGTTGATACTTCTTCCTTCAGCGCTGTTATGTTGCCTTTAGGGAAAAAAAAAGAGATAAATATATTGAGATTAGTGTCATTCAGTTTTATTTCTGTGATATGCTACTTATGCATTTCAGAGAATTCTCACTCTGTCATATAAATGAATGCTAAGTATGAGTTGAGATGACAGGACTGTTACATGTACATTAATAATTGATAACCACTAGCATACATATTGTACTACAACATAAATGGAAATCAAACAGTTGATATTTACAGGTCATTATTTGGAAATAAATTCATCAACTCATCAGGACTGGCAAAATAAATTGGTTCAGTAGCTAAGGTTCTGTTATCCACTTCAGGGTCTAGGGTATACTCTTGACCTCTGTTTACAGCTTGTTTGGAGATTGCCTATTATCCTATATCTATGTGGCTGTATTTTCAGAGAGTGCAGTTTCCTCCCACCCTCTCAGAATATGCTAGCTGATTGCCTGTTTTATGCTGTCCATATACACTGTATTTATACATGTGTCATGAGTGATTGGTAACATCTGTGAAAGCGCAGCACAGTTTCTTAATTAACAAATTAAATTAAAATGAAATACATGTACTGCACAGACATAGGGAGGGATGTTTACTGTAAAAATAAAGTGCTTGTTCAGGATATACAGATATATATATATATATATATATATATATATATATATATATATATATATATATATATATATATATATACCTCTATCTATATATGAAATTGCTACATTCTGTCGACAGCAAGAACATCAACCACAAAAAAAACGGAAATGTCAACACTTTGCTATACATGTGCAAGTAAAACCCTTGCCACATGCAACCAATAAAAAACAAAATAACTTGTTTTTTTGCAGGGGCAATCCCCCTGCACCCCCATGTGTGGGTTTTGCCCCCCATTTCCTGATAATTGTATACTAACTACAAGATCACACAATCCCTAGGGAAACGTAATATTCCCTCACCTGGGGATTGTCAGCCTAGTACAATGGTTGATCTTCTGCAAAGATCAACCTTTTGCAGTTGACGTTTTTGCATTGTGGTATGTCGACCTAGTGAGGTAAAACAATATATATAAATAAATATATATATGGATAGATATATGTATATATAATGCATATGCACACACACACACATATATATATATATATATATATATATATATATATACACACACACACACACACACACACTGAAGACAGATGATGACTTAATGTTTGCTTGCTGCTGCTATAGGTTGACTGTTTTCCTTGCTTCTGTCGGCATTCTGTATCTGAAAATCTAGGTGTGGGTATATCCTTCATATGACAGCTGCACATTACCCCTATACTATGTCCCAACCATCATTTGGTCTGGTCAATTTTGTAATACTTTAAAGAGACATACATTCTAGCAACTTCAAGGATTATTATTCTATAAAGGGCAGATGTGTGTGTTATAAATTCTGAATACTTTTTCCTGCCAAATAAAACATGCAAACAAAATGACAACTTAAATTTTGAAGATGCACCATATCTTGTATATGCCAATGTTTCATAAGTTCATTTTAAAGAAGCTGCACTATGAATCATGCATTATTTCAAAAAGGGACTTTTACCAGGTAAGGAGGTACCTGGCCTTTGAAAAAAATGATTCTTTTTTTTTGGATGGGAGAAGATTAAAAAAAAAAAAGAGAGAGGGAAAGAATCTACACTTCCTATCATACCATGTGAGTTGTATTTAATTAAAAAAAGGGATGACTAATGGTTCAGTGAAACTATAAAAAAAGAATCTTAACTGTATTATTTAAACTTTGCAGATATCCAAACTGCAAACATAAGCTTAATTTAGTAACAAATACTGTTTATAATGGTAGTCTGGATAATACCACCAGTGCCTACAGTTGTTTCTCGGATTGTTAAAAATTAGGGTGGAGCAGTCTTACTAGTTATAAAAGTACACCTAAGGTACTAGTCAAAATGCTACTGAACTTGTTCACGTTTGCACTGTGGTGATCTGGCAGGGTGCAGTTTATTTCCCAGGTCCACAGAACATGAAGTAGGAAGAGATTTTGGAAATCTGTTCATAAATATAGGAGATTTTGGAAATCTGTTCATAAATATTAGTAGCAAGCACTTCACAAATATTTTTTTTTTATATTGCTCTGAAATACAACTGAGGATGAGTTGGGAATCCTTCAACTTCAAATGTCGGACAGCGGCTTAATACACAGTGGAGACCCTATGAGCACCAGGATGGTACAACATCTTAAGCCGCTGCTGAAATATACTGAAGAAGAAATACGTTGAGTGAACCTCATAGTTTTAGCACTTCACTTTCCTTTCTCCTCCTGTTATCCTTTTATGCTTTTGCCTAGTCTGTACATTGAATAGAAAAAACTTAATCTGAAGAGGAGATGGAATAAAGCTATTAAGTAATGGGGAAGGGGGTATTCTAGAGTAATGGGGAGGGGGTATTCTAGAGTAATGGGCAGGGGGCATTCTAGAGTAATGGGGAGGGGGCATTCTAGAGTAATGGGGAGGGGGCATTCTAGGTGTACATGGATAAACAGGACCAAAATGTCTGAGCTCCCATTCTGTTTTAAAGCTTGTAGAGTGCAATGTCACATATGCTATCAACTTACTTGTGAAGTAGAACATAGTTGCAGTCCTACATATACCTGGTATGACAGGTGTGCCTTGTCTGCTTGTTGACATCTCTACATTGTAGGGTTCTTTGCATGAGCAAGTTATGAAGTAATGACAGTTTGTTCTCCCAAACTAGCATTTCTTATGGATTGTGTGACTGATGTTATAACACAGCTCATAACATGGCAACCACAGATATATGGTTGATGAGATGTTGGAAGCATCTCGCAAACCAAACAAGCAGACTAAGAAACACATTGATAACTTCTTGTCTACTATATCAACAGCCTAGGTTTAATCTATGAACTTACCTGTTGTCCTTATTGATGCTTTTTTATTTTGGACACAGAGACCTGAGCAAGAAAGATAAGAGAATACCTTAGTGCACATTTGGGGTTACTATGCTGGCTACCCTCTGATGTTACAAAAATCTTCTTTAGTCTGTTTCCTTAGTGGTACGATAGTATGCTTCTGTCATGTAACTTTGAATATATGTTTTGGATCCTTTCTAAAGGGCAATCCTAAAACTGTACATGCATCCACTCTTATTTCATCGATTTGTTTTCTTAATAATTATTCTGCTTAAGCTAGAGGTTATATTTCCACCTACCAAGCAACTTAGGTTATTGTCTTTTTGTTTGGTGATTGTTAGGTAAGGCTAATTTGGAGGTCCTCACATACAATACTGCATGTTAGTTAAGTTTATTTATATTTTACTACTATGGCTGCAAAATGATCATTTTATTATGCATTTTCACGTATGCTAAGAAAAAGTGGCAAGAATGACCAGATAATATATCTAGCCATCAGACGGATAAAGCTGATAAAAGTGGTGCATATTTACCTTGCAGTGATGTTAGTTCTTTGATAATCCTTGACTTTTCATGGCTTAATTCATCAACTTGCGCCTTCAAATCTGTCACATTCTGTTGCAAAATAATCTGAAAACAGAAACCACAAGTTTTTTTTATTTTTTGAAAACAAAGAAAAGTTGCATACAGACACTGAATTGGGCTGAGGAACACCAGTGCTGAGGATTGCAAATTTAGCCCTTGACTGAAAGTTCTTTAGTATCCAGATACCTATAAAATTCATTTGTCAATTAATTTTCTAGCTAGTTGCTTAAACCAGCACAGAGTCGCAGTGGGAAGTGAAACCTTTCCCAGCATGCTGTGATCACAAGGCAGTGAAACTTATAATGTTTTCCTTTTTTTAATTAATAGATATAGATTAACAATACTACAACAGCTGATGAAAACAGTGATATCATTACAAAATCTGTTGTGCAGACCATTATCTACAAACTGAATGGTACGTTTGTACATATGCCCTGTAGTTTTCCTTTAAATAGACAAAAATATTAAAATTGAGGGTTCCTTTATATTACATAAGTAAATATAACAATTTTAGAACAAAACCTTATGAGGGGAGAATATAGGTGTGAGCATTCTTCATTTCCCAGTTAGATGCAAAATGAGGGCTAATGTGTGTATCTTGACCTCTGTTTTTTTTATCTGAAAGACAACAAGGGAATAGGCTGCCCTCTCATTGTTATATAGCTCTTTTTCTTTGAAGCCTGGCACCCATTTTGATAGCTGTTAAATAGTTTCTTCATATGTTTCCAGGCTTTGCCTACAGAGATGGTATTCCTATTCTGTGTTGAAAAAGGGATGGGTTGGTTACCAAGGTTGTGTGGTTTACTCGATGTGCCGTCATTAACACTGACTTTAGAAACTGGGTGAAGGTGAAACCAGAAGTAAGTGGGTCAAGATTTACAAATATCAAACCAGGCATATTTTCATTTTACCTGTTGTCAATAGGCAACATGGCTACTACATGCAATGTAGCTGGCTTCCATCTGATGCTAGTTAAAGACATAGCTGCCAGCTGTTCTACTTCAAGAATTAGGAGCAAAGGAAAAATAATTAGCAATAATGAGTAAACAGGCCACAAGTTAGGGATATGTTTTAATACCAGTACTATTGATTTGGAACGTCTCAAAAATGTTCATGTTTGGGAGAGGCATGGCAACATTTTGAGCCAAAATTAGTGAAAGTTGAGAGGTGCAGGAGTGTGAGAGGTAATCTTCAATGACCAGAAAAAGAATACAGTCTCTTGGTTGCTTGCGTCTTTCCTAATCTACGCTGCCCATAGCTACAAGATGATCTGATATCCTTTCACAGCTGAAATCTGCTGCAGTGGATGGGTAAGCTATTTAAGGGGCAACAGTTCAATGGTCTGCACTATTTTTCCATTTGAACACACAGTTATGCAAAGACACAGACACACCTTCTATAGTTCTCCTTGCAAAGCAGTCCATATGAGTAAAAAAAAAGTAAATGTACTACAGTTTTGTAGCTTTCTTGTGATTATAGCAGAAAATAATGATTCTGTATGTAAAAGACTTGGAAAAACTACATTCTATAATTGTGACTCCTCCTTTCATCATAAAGTGAAACTCATTCCTTTGCAACAATTGTTGGTCTGAACTGTCCTACAGTAACAGTTCCATAAAATGTGATCAACTTTAGGTAACTGGAAAGATGACAAACCTAACATATGTGCCTACAGTCCATGCCATTGATTAGAGACTACATGCATAAGAAGATTTAAAGTGATTTCCAAAATGTGTAGGAACTTTGTCATGAGCAACTGTTAAGAACATGTAATAAAAGGTATCTGTTTAAATAATTACAGAATCAGGACTTGTCAGCTGTTTAGAAATGCAGACGTATATATAGGAATATAGTAAAACATTTGTTGCATTTTGTGATGGATGCATCTAACTTACTATTGCAGTAATTAATAAGTTGCTGATGTCAGTTACAAACAGTAAAATGTATTCTTCTGTTAAAAATGAATCAAAGATCTCCGTTTTTGTGACTCCTGATCATTTTCATTACTATTATTCACCGTTTATGCACATTACAAGTGTATTAAAGTATTCAGCACACACACTGCATGAGTTTATTACCTTTATAGTATTTTTAAATTTTGTTAATAAAAAACAAGACAGCTGACTGTGTATGTGTGTGTATAATATATATATATATATATATATATATATATATATATATATATATATATATATAGACAGATAGATAACTGGTAACTGCATCAAAAGGAAGCAAACCTCATACACACAGAAATCTCATATTTTCAAGCGGCCACACACATCACTAAACAGTATAACCACAGAATACCTTAAGAGCTTTTTTTGCAGGCTATTAAACTACTTTTTACCCATCATATACCATACCTCCTGCTAATTATGTACACTAACTTCAAGAACACAGAAATGAACAGAAATGGAAAAGATTTGTAAACCTGTTCCTTTTTCTCCATGCATGCATAACCTCCAGTCTGGGCCCTGTAATATCAAATGGCACTGACTGGTGATCAGGAATTCTGATCACCAGCAATGCTTGCAATTCATGGATGGGAGTTATTTAGTTAGGATTTGTTGACTGAGCCCCTGGAGAAGTGTAAACTAAACAATCTACGTGGATAACTGGGGCGGTTAAAACATGTTAAGCACACCTCCCCACAGAATGACTGCATAAATGTCTACTTGTAATATATATAAAACATCAGTTATGAATTAATGTAAATGGTAGTTATCTATTATAAGGTTATGATTACTTAATGGAGAAGGTGACTAGCCTTACAGATATGAGAAGGAGGGCATTGCATTATCTGTTTTTTTTTTCAGTTATTTGAACTTTCAACTTTCTGTAGAGGTAGGAATACAATGGCAAACTAATTATCTTACAAAAGGGCTGTTAAAGCTTGAAAGTATTTGACTGCTTGTTTGGACTTTTGTTCAGTATGATTACTCCTGGATAGCACCAATAAATACCTTGATGTGATTTGTGCACCATTCAGACTACTGATTTTAGAGGTCTAAGGTGGGATTACTACTTATATATGCAGTACTAGGTATTGTAATTTTGTTTTTGTTGTTGCACAGAATATTGGCCACAGCATATCATAGCATAATTCAGTGACCTACCCCTGCAGCAGCCGAATTAGAGCCAGCTTCAGAGTTTTGATGTTTTGCAACTTGGCGCATTGCATCAAGTCTTATGGATATCAGCAAAAATGGTGTTTGTGGATTACTGATATAATCATATGTATTATAAAAACTTGAAATACAACATCTCCAGTACTCCATTTGCCAGCAAAAATCCATTGACTGCACATTCAGTTAAATGCAGAAATAATTATTTTTTTCTTTTATGTATGATCTCTGCACCTCCAAACTTCCTACATAAGTGATTACTAGGCTTTTTAAGCCTGGACATGCTTCCCAAAAAAATCCTGACAAGTTTTGATACCTTGTGGTTATTTTAAATCAGAATATGTAGGTCTGGGTATTGGTGATCAAGCATTTACAGGCTCCCTGTGTCTACTGGAGACATAGGTACCAGTTTAGGTGTAAATTTCTAATTTCCTGTCCACTGGCCCACGTTATGCTTGAATTGTTTTAGGGAAGAACTCTACTTCTCATGGATGGGAAGCCTTTTTGAGGATGGGTAGTCTCTGAGGCACATACATGTCCCTCCAATATGTCCTATCTATGTTCCAAATGAGGTTTAGGTCCCTAGAGTGGGTAATTTGGTTGCTATTAGTTTTGTAAATGTGCAGCAGGTCCATCAAAGGGGTATCCAAGGTTTATTTTGTAGGCCAGCATAGATCACCTCTCAGCATTCTGTAAGAGACTGAGTACAGGGATAGGGGTTTTATGCAGTCCACATAGGGCATGTTGTTTAGGCCCTGTACAAGTATGGGGATAGGGTTTTATGCAGTCCACATAGGGCATGTTGTTTAGGCCCTGTACGAGTATGGGGATAGGGTTTTATGCAGTCCACATAGGGCATGTTGTTTAGGCCCTGTACGAGTATGGGGATAGGGTTTTATGCAGTCCACATAGGACATGTTGTTTAGGCCGTGTATGAGTATGGGGATAGGGTTTTATGCAGTCCACATAGGACATGTTGTTTAGGCCCTGTATGAGTACAGGGATAGGGGTTTTATGCAGTCCACATAGGACATGTTGTTTAGACCCTGTATGAGTATGGGGATAGGGTTTTATGCAGTCCACATAGGACATGTTGTTTAGGCCCTGTATGAGTATGGGGATAGGGTTTTATGCAGTCCACATAGGACATGTTGTTTAGGCCCTGTATGAGTATGGGGATAGGGTTTTATGCAGTCCACATAGGACATGTTGTTTAGGCCCTGTATGAGTACAGGGATAGGGGTTTTATGCAGTCCACATAGGACATGCTGTTTAGACCCTGTATGAGCACAGGGATATGGATTTTATGCAGTCCACATAGGGCATGTTGTTTAGGCCCTGTACGAGTATGGGGATAGGGTTTTATGCAGTCCACATAGGACATGTTGTTTAGGCCCTGTATGAGTATGGGGATAGGGTTTTATGCAGTCCACATAGGACATGTTGTTTAGGCCCTGTACGAGTATGGGGATAGGGTTTTATGCAGTCCACATAGGACATGTTGTTTAGGCCCTGTATGAGTATGGGGATAGGGTTTTATGCAGTCCACATAGGACATGTTGTTTAGGCCCTGTATGAGTACAGGGATAGGGGTTTTATGCAGTCCACATAGGACATGCTGTTTAGACCCTGTATGAGCACAGGGATATGGATTTTATGCAGTCCACATAGGGCATGTTGTTTAGACCCTGTATGAGCACAGGGATATGGATTTTATGCAGTCCACATAGGACATGTTGTTTAGACCCTGTATGAGCACAGGGATATGGATTTTATGCAGTCCACATAGGACATGTTGTTTAGTCCCTGTAGTCTTTTAGTGAGGAGACTCTGTGGATGCTGCTGTTACCTGATCAAGTACTTACTGAAGGGGGTATTGTACTCAATGACTGATTTAATAAGGGTTGAGTAAAGTAGAACAATGACATCCTTCATCAAAGGCCTGTTTACTGTCTGCATACGTTCCCAACCTCCCGACCACTTGGTCTACTCATAGGGGTGTATTATCAGTGTAGTAGTTTTCAGTAGTAGACATCTGCCCAAAGAATACTACTATGCATTTCTTGGCTTTGAGTTTTAGACAGTAGCTCTGTCAACAGCTATTAGTCTCTGTCAGGTCTTCGTGGAAGGTATCTGTGTCATTGGTGGATTCTATGATAGCACTTAGTTTGCAATCATCTACAGATTTGGTCAGCAAGAGGCCCTTTACATTGGCCTTGACTTCAAAGAAGTAGAAGCCAAAAAGAAATGACCCCAGCATACAGCCCTGAGGGACTGTGCTAGTGACTTGCCCTTTTGTGGAGGTGGTCCCCCATCCTAGCTTCTTGGCACCTATCTGTGAGCCAGCTGGCTATCCAGTGGAGTTTATACCTAATTTTGTGTGTTTGCCTACAATGCCTTAGTGGGGTATTATGTTAAATGCATTTAACTAATTACAACCAAGTGACACCTGTAGGCGTGTCTGCAGTTACTTCCTACTAATGCCGCTCTGCATCAAATATTGCTTGTAAATATTTGCATTAATAATTTCAAATTATTGCTATGTACAAGGTGTTAAAAGATTTAATTTTAAAGCATACACAATGGCAAAACCTTCTGTTGATATTTGAATTCTGTCTAGATCAGTTAAAGAAATACTTTAAACAACAAAAAGACAACACAGAAGCAAGGACACAATCCCCAGTTTATCAGCTGATGAAGTATTGCCATTGTTTGAGATGAAAGCACTTAGTAGAATAAATTGAAGATTGCATCCTTGCTTCTGTGTTTGCTTTTTGTTGTTTAAAGTGTTTGTGGATTTCTTCATATTACAGTTAAAGAAATATTAATTATTTTTCATATATTTATACATATTGTCATAAATTTCATGTTTTTCTAAATATCTCAACCAAGTGTCACAAATCTGCTTAGCCTCACATGAATGCTCTCAGCAGGATGAACAAAAAACTACAAAACAGTATGAGTGCAACTTGAGTGGTTGCTGAAATATTGTAAGTTGTTTACAAAATATTACAAACTTAATAGTTACTATAGTGTTTACTGTGACCTATAAAATCTAGTTTAAGTCCTAAAATTTAAAGAATTCTACCACTATAAAATTAGTTTGTGCTGAAGAGTTTGCTATTTGCACTTCTTTGGTAGCCCCTAAGGTTCTAGAGATTTTTACACTTGTTTGAAAAGTGAAGGCATAATTTGATTCTATAAAAAAGCATAGGCTCCACCCACTGGAAGTTTTTGAGCAGACTTCTAGAGCTCCATTGGAGGGAATGAGTTAAAACCACTCCATGGGGCATGGTCAAGTTATGTAACAGTAGAGCGGGATTTGAGACTGCGGTGGTGGTGCTGCGGTAGCGTTGTTGCCTCACAGTAAGACATTGTCCTGTTCGATTCTCAGCTAGAGAGTCTTCTGTGTGGAGTCATGCATGAATGGGCGTACCTTCGTTGAAGGTTGTGCATCAGGGCCGGCAACTCGGCATGTAAAAATCTACTGCCAATCATTAGTGGACCGGAGTTCCGCTGTGGCGACCCCTAACCGGGAAAAGCCGAAAGACACAACAACAACTGTAGAATAAATCTTTTAAATTCAACCATAGACATAGTTAGAAAATGGTTACTGGAGTTGTGATTATGCATATCTTGATGCTGCATCTCTGTTGCTGTGTTGACATCTGGTACCTCAGACTTTGTGATGCTCTCATCTGTGTACGTCTCCAGGTCAAACTGTGGATCAGTTTCCTCTCTTTGTAATGAAGGCCCTATATATAAATCATTATGAGTATCTATCTTGCTATGTTGCATTAGTTTCTATTTTTGTAGGATTTATGCAAAACAGAATGAGTAGACTTTAACATGAAATCTTTGACTTTGTAAAGTCTGGAGGTACATATACTCTGTCGCTGTACACCATGCAAGTTCTTTGAAATTCCATAAAAGGGTATTTATGTTATGGGGAGTGAGAGATTGCAAAATTGGGAACTATTTCTCTTTTCTAGTTAAATAAACCATCATATTTTTATTTTAAGGGGAACAAAGTGTTAAATAATGCTAACATTCAACAATTTAATACACTCTTTGAAAGACCTAAAAGTAAGTTATGTACAACCTTCTTTACAATTCATGTGAGTGCAACTCAGTCAAAAGAGTCTCATATTTCAGTATAAAAAAGAAACTACCCAGACATTTCAAAAAATGCCATGCAGCTAATATACCAATTTTCTGTAGAATGAAGTATATACTGATATTCTCGGTTATGAGAATCATAGCATAGTAGAGCAAACGTGGAGACCATCGTCTACAAAAACTGTCTTGAGATTTCCAAGCATTGTGACATAAGTTGAGTAATTGTTATTACTGCTTGCCTAAATCTAGAAGGAAAGCCTTAGTATTTAATTAGAAATTAATTTAAATCAGCCAAGACTCTAGCTTGAGGAATATTGTTGTACAGCACAATGTTCATAGTCACCAAAAATTGAACGTAGTTCCGTTCCATTTTCCATTAATGTATAAAATGAGAAAATTCTCATATCTACAAGGAGCTGTCTTTAGTTATTGGGCACAGTTGCTCATGTACAAATGTTCCCATGTTCTCCATTAGGGCACTTTTCCTTCTTACAGTAGGATGGAAGAATGAATGCCAAGGAACCTTATGCAGGTCAGGTAAGCCACAAGACTGTCCATCTCCCCTGTTTTCCTTCAAAAAAACTCTGTGAAAAAATACTTTCACCCATATCGAAAGCTGTAATTCCAGAAAATAATTAAAAGGATCAAAAGGATTACTTTATGTGCCAACTGATCCTAATTTGCATATAATGTGTTTTGTCTAACATCCCATCCACCTTCATACAGCTGTTGAATGTATGCAAATATTATACTTCAGTCTATTTCCTCATTAGTAAAATTAGAGCATATCTTGGCCTGTTGCAGAGAGATTTATGCAAATTGCCTTGGACAGTTCTCAGCAAAACTACTACTGTACCTGCTTAAAAGGGTTTTATGACTGAAAATTCCTAAAGGAATTTAGCTTGTGTGATTTTTAGTTTAAATCAGCAATTAATTAAAACCAATTTGTTTTGCCTAAAGCTACACCTGATAGACAATTATAAAGCATAGAAAGTCCTGGTTCATTTAAAGTATCCTGGGAAATATTAAACACATAATTCAAGTCCTCCTTTTGCATATATTCTTCCTACTGAATTCCTCTTGCCTCTGGTATAGTGGTAACTGGATTTAAGTTTAAATGTACCAGAGCTGAATTTGAGCTCTGTCTTACAAAATCCTGATAGATGTAATCTTGTCTCTCATTTCACCCACAGCCATTTCAACTTGTAAAAACTTGTGTAAACATTATTTTTGACCTGATGTTTTTTTTTTCTCTGTAGAATTTTTTAGATTCAAAATTTTGTACATCTCATTGGAGTTTCCGTGCTTCATCTTTCTTGATTTATTTTTCCTGTGTTTCAAGATTATTTTGATGTTTCATTAGTGCCTCATAGTCCTTATGGGCTTTAAATTACAAAAACTGATAATCTGTTTCAAAAGTGCCATGTTTTAATTCATCACCTCATCTGTCGTTGTGTGCACACACCTATATATATATATATATATATATATATATATATATATATTAAACAGACACACACACATCATATATATATATATATATATATATATATATATATATATAGCATAGCATGTTTGATGTTGCTAAATTGTTTTGAAATGACATATTCCATATTACAGTTAGAGCTTTGTCGGTGGTGTTTATAGACAGTGTACTTCTATAGTAAAGCCTGGAATATCATAGTATAATGAAAATTCACTCATGAGATGCTGTTAAAAGTAAAGCTGAAAACCAGAGTGTTAATAACATTTGATTCTCACAGAGAGGGCTTTCAAGACCGAGAGAGGGAGATTCATGTGTGTGTGTGTGTGTGTGTGTGTGTGTGTGTGGGTGTTTGGGGGGGGGGACCATGATCAGGGGAAGTTATGAATCTAAACAGGTAATACCAACATCCTGACTGTGGATGTCCTTCTGGAGCACCAGATGTTTAACTGTGTATTTACTACTGGAATACTAGGTATCAAAATGTGGATATATTTGGGGTATCTGGACCAGCATTGCAATATAAGGGTTACTATGTTTCATGCAGAGGCAATAAGAATGGATTAGAAGTGTTCAGTTGGATTGCAAGTAACCTGAAGTACACTAAGTAATCCATCACTCTATCAATCCATAAAATGAAAAAAATATACACAAGGTTTGTGTTCAAGAAAAAAATTACTTTATGTGCACTTTCATCCTGAGTATCGGGATCTTCAGCCCAACAATACAGCGCTTTTTCAAGTCTTTTTAAAAATTTAAAAGATTCTTAGAAAGCATCTCACCTCTAGTATTAAATTACCATACAAAGTTTTAGCTTAGACAAAGGGAACAAACTATACTGGCTACATGTATTTAGCATAAGAACTGTACTTGTCAGTCCCAAAAGAAAGTTAGAAGTGGATCTCCAGCATGGACATCTAACTTTTAGCTTCCACTAGAATTTAAAAAGAATGACTGTAACCAAATGTAGGCAGATCTGACTAGTTAAAACATAGTCTTTAGTTGGTAGATCCCAAGGAAATGCACACATGAGAAACACGCCATTGTTTGAGCTTTTTCTTGTGAATAACACAGTAAAAATTCTGCCCATGCTTGTATAACATGAATGGGATATTTATGAGGATAAGGATTGTGTGTTATAAGAAAGCTATAAGCAGTTCGTAGGTGATTTGGTTTCAGTAAACTCTTCAGAGGAGTGCAATAAGCAGCATGTCTTGTGTGAATAAAATATCTTGACAGTAGGTC
The DNA here is from genome assembly GCF_019279795.1 of Protopterus annectens. Taxonomy (NCBI): domain Eukaryota; kingdom Metazoa; phylum Chordata; order Ceratodontiformes; family Protopteridae; genus Protopterus; species Protopterus annectens. The sequence goes on from NC_056747.1 coordinate 99,053,321, forward strand.
AGTGGGTGTCATCAAGAAAGGCATTCTGGGGAAATGCATAATATCCCAACAACTTATTGCAAAATTGTGTCCATTAGTAATGTCTCAGTAATCAGAGTATTGGTCATTTTGGCTTACTGCCACAATTGTATTTATTACTGATTTCTAACACGTAAATGCATTCCTATGTGAAGCCTGGAAGCCAATTGCAGTAGATTATATCTTGTCAATGATTAATACAGGAGTTCTACAGCCAATAGAAAGCATCTTCTTCTCATTGTTGTCCAATTAGTAGTCTCTGCTGCTTGTCACCAGCCAATGAAGCAAAGAAGGTTACAGGCTAAAGCACTAAGCATCTGAGTAAGGAAGGCTGAAATGAGAGCCCAAAAATTACTAAAAGGAGCTTAGTCTGTTTTATGAACCTACCAAGAGGATAGTGAATACATCTAGTAAAACACTGACATGTGTTGCCCCAAGTTATAATGGCCAAAAAAAGAAAAATGCCTAATATGTACAGGCATAGAAAGGACCTGTTCCAGAATGAGTATTTACTGTGAATAAGAAAACTGGACAGCCTGGGAAATGAGGAAAAAATTATTTATTTATTTATTTATTGTAGTTAAATTGGTCTTTATACCCAGCAAAGGTATTCATCAGCCATGAGAATCCATGCATTAAAAAAAATCCCAGCAAAAGATGCAGTTTATTCAACAAAGAGAAACAAAATAATTAAAGGGAATAATACCTGATCCAGTAATGGATGACCTTGGCTAGTAGAAGGACAGCCTGCTGATGAAAATTCTGAGCTAATCAGCAGCCAAAAGCAGGTTGCCATAGTGCAGTTATGTAAGAGGCATAATGAGTCTAGCAACAAATAATCCCATATGTGCCAATTGCCACTTAGAGAGCCAGAGAGAGGGATGGAGTGTGGAATCCTGCTGACTTTAATTCAAACCCCATCTCATTATGCACTTTGACAACCCACAATACAGGAGTTAGCCTAGATGGATGCATCCTGTTTGAGGATGGTCCGTTTTCCAACCACACAGACTAGAATGGTTAGGGGTTCAGCTATCTGAGAGCATAAAAATGTAATTTATTATGCAGCTTGTTCCTTCTGTAATGCATTTTATATTGTAAAATGAACTGAGTTTCTAAGGACAGTATTTTAGAGCATCATAATGATATATTGAAGGAGAAAGAGATAACGCTTTAGCAAAACGTGTAATGGAATGTGGTGTTCAACACACTTTTTAGTTTTTTGTATTGGAAATTGTTTATGTAAATGAAAGAGAGAGAGAAATAAAACTGAATGTGCAGAACAGGAATGGATTCTACATTTAAAAGCATTTGCCAAACCAGGCTTGAATGAAAGGGTTTCATTGAAGCTTGTTTTGAAATCACACCCATTATGGCATTAATTCTTGGGGCTTGACATCTAGAAATGATTTCAATGGTGCTTATCTCTGTTACATGATTCGTTGCTGATATACCGATCATGTTACTAGCTTTTGGAAGCTGGGTCTGTATAACTGATTTTATTGGTTATGCTAAGACTTCCTGATTGACAAAAAAGAATGAATGAATAATTTGTATCATGTGATTTTAACTGGAGAATTTGGTTGAGTCATATGCTTTTTAAATTGTATTTGCTTGTTTTACATTGGTCTGATGATGCAGTGTTATACACTGCGAAAGCACTCACCATTTATATTAAAGTCAAGTTTTACAAGTTGTGGCGGTTTGGAGTTTTTTGCTATTTGGTTTGTTTGCTTGTAGTACTCCAAGCTCTTACTCAGCAGCTCCTGTTTTTGTTCCGTGATATCATGTAGTACACCCCCCTTACTCAGATATGCTAACCCTAGTACCAACCACAAGCACAAACCCACACATTACCTTACCCTTTCTATAACAGTGCAACTGCACATGATATACCTCCTCCCCTACAGCTTTAAACCTATCCCATTGGCTGTCTTTTACTCAAACCATAACTTGCATCCACATTTCTAACCATGCTGCCAAAACTTCCTGTATATCCAAACAGGATGCATCAATCTTGGATAACCTCCACTTTCTGTAACCACAATCACATCCCACACAGCAAAGGTACAGTTATATTCCTTCAAAGTCTCATGCAGTTGACAAACAGGTTTTCATATAATTCAACATCAGAAAACTGTCAACAAGACAAACATTCACCAGAGTCTACTGCAACAATACAAACAATATTAAACGTTTGAGAACTGAAATTGCAATCCTCTATACACCGAAAAGTAATTACTGTTTAAGTTATAAAACAGCAAATTCCATAACTTGTCTCTATTTGGGATATTTTGCAGGCTCCCTAATATTTTTTGACCTCAAGATTATTTACTCACCCACATTGTGTTGCTTAATGTGGCATGGAGGGCAGTTCCATGGAAATGGGATTCTTTGTGTATACACCTATTCCACCAGCATGTTTTATTTGTGTTGCAGAAGAGATTCAGATCCCTTGAGTGGGATGGTTCTGACACTATCAGACTTAATTCTGTAATAAGTCTAGCGGCTAGGCAAAGGTCACCTCACTGAAGCCTGTGGGATACAGAGAAGAGGGGCAGGGCTTTAAGATGGCCCACTTTATTTATTTATTTATGTTTTTTTGAGTTAAGGCCCTTTTTTTCCTAAGAACTCATTATGGACATTCTAATTGTGATAAGTGATTGGATAGATACATACTAGAAGGGCTTTGTACTCAGCGATCAGCCAAATGAAATGCAGTGGAATGATGACAGCCTTAAACCTAGACTCTATATTTTTTATATATAAGCTGTATGATAAAAAAAATACTTTCTTACAAAGGGTGGTTCATTGTTGATGTAGGTGTTCAGATCTGTAACTACAGGATTGACTTTCAGGAGTACATTGTTAGTGTAACACTTACATGGGGTATCTTGTTTGGCGATGGGTATGAATATACTTTTCTTGGCATTCAGATTTAACCTATGATTCTGACATCAGTTGCTTATTTGGGATTAGACCCTCTGGGATGATGATTTTGTCTTCAGGGGAGTTAAAGGTGGCTCAGCTGCAGGCATGGTCAGCCATAAGCTCTCTACACTAGTTCTGGCTTCTGAGAAATAAGTGCCATAGGGGAGTGCACCAAGGACTGAACACAGGAGCGCACTCCACTGGTGACAGGACTTTTGGAGGAGATAGAGCCATCCACCCTTATTTCCTGGGTACTGTTTGTTAGTCAAACTGCTATCCATGTCATTAGACAGGGATTTCCATTTAAGTGTATGAGTTTATCCATTATACAGATGAGGCCTGTCTAAACTTATGGATCTATAATTATCTGGGTCAGTTGAAGTCCCACCTTTGTGCAACAGGATAACAGTGGCAGTCCACCATTTGTCCAGCACAAACCCTGTTTTGAGTGTGAGACTGGATAGCTTATGCAAGGGGTCTTGGCAGGTCATGTTTCAGGCTGACCAGTGGAAAGCCAAGAATGTTCTCTGGACTCCTTATCGCAGTGTTCTTGGCCTTTGACAGTGCTTTAATTGGGAAATTTGAAAAGGGGATAGTTTCCAGTATGTGATTATGGGAAAACTAATGGGGAGGGGGGTGATGTTTGTTCTAAACTTATTGGTTAGTAGATTTGTTATATCATCTGGGTTTGAGTAAATGGTATCATTTACTATTAGTTCTGAACAGTACTAGACACCATTTCTGAGGTTTCTAACATAATTAAAAGAAGGCTTTGTGGTTATCTTTTGCCTAGTTGGCTATTTTTACCTCATATCTGGCCTTACTTGATTTGTTCAGGGTAGAGGCTTCTCTGTTTCTTTTGCCTAGGTCACTTTTGACACCTCAGAATTGAATTAAATTTGATTTTGCTTACAATTATTTTATTTTTATTGTAGAGCCTGTTCATTGTAGGGTTACCCCATTGGTTGGCTGATACCACAGGACCACGTTTAGTGTCGTACATTCCTCCAGGTCTCCATGGTGTTCAAGGCTCCAAGCAACAGTAATATGTGCAGTTCAGTGGTCATGTTGTTTCTTTATTTTTGTCTGACTGAGAATTGTCCTTGTTTAATGATAGATTCTCCAACACCTTTCAGTGTATTCTTGGTGCAAGAGTGAAATGCAGATGATTTCTGGTATACCATCCACCACATTACCAAAGGGCTTCTTCGGCAAGAATTCCATGAGCTCATTGGCCTAGAAAGTGATGTTTTAAGTGGTTGGTTCTGGATGACTTTATTAATTGAATCAATACTGAGATAAATGCACTTGCCCTAGAACGTTTGAATTTTTTTTAGTTTGACTTCACTCGTATGGTTACCAATGATGCACATAAATTTGGAAATGTTCAGAATTGGGTATCTTAGTGCATCTGGATAAATGGAGACCTCATGGAGCACCTTAGGCTGGGGTCATTACTGGGTTTGCTGCTGGATACTAATCTGGCCCATTGCAAGCATTTATAAAACATTATTGGTGTCACCTTAATTCCTATACTGGACTTCCTACTTGGGGAGGGGTTCACTCCTGAATATATAGCTGATGCCTATAATGTAGTTATTCCCAGTGCTTTGTATTCTGCTGTCATAGGATGTGTGTATTTATTTATTTTGTTTACCATTTGGTAACTGGGTAGAAGGCTACCACCTGACAGGGGTACTAGTTTGACTATGAGCTTCATTTTGTGTGGAGACAGGTATGGAGGTTGGACCCTTGTCAAAGAGTTATTATGAAGGCACATTGTTCAACATATCAGGCAGAATTTTTTGTCCATTGAGATATCTGACTGTTGTTTGTGTGGATAGGCTTCCAGCCTAGCCTGCCTGCTCATTGTGAGAAGGTTGCGTGCTTCTCTATGGATAAGTTTGCAAAGATAAGATGCTTTTTCACCCTTGGTTCACCTATGGGATTCTTGTCTGCTGGTGTCAGTGCCATTGTTACTCCTCCTATACTGCCCATTTGATTATGTTCTGCATGCCAGCTGAGAAATTGTGGCAAACATGCACGTCTCCTACAGCATAACTACTCCATTTTTTTTTTAATCATGTATGGGCTTTTTTATCACTACATTTTCCTGTCTGCTACCATGAAATATTGCACCAAATCACTGAGTACTGTCTAAAGTTTCTTTATTATCCACACTTTGTGTTATTGTGCAGAAATGTGCATGACAAGGCAGCAACGTGACAAGTAAATTGCAGAGTAATGCAGTTACTCCCAGAGGACATTTGTCTGGTGATATTACCTACTAAAGAAATATTAAGGAGCGTATTCTGTAAAGTTTTGGCTTAATGCTTAAGGTTAAAGTTTTCACCTCATAGACACAAGATTCAGAGTTTGATTCTGACCTCGGGTTATTGGCTAGGGTTAAAATGGTGCTTCAGGGCACGTAGTTTAGTATAAATCTTGTGTGTGGCTTTTCAATTTTTAACACTTTGTGTTGAAGGCACAGAAGCTGAATTTCCAATGTGCACATGGAAACAAAGTTGCATGATAGGGATATTGTAGAAAAGGGCAAAATGTTTGGTTAAAAGGAATATTGAGACTGTGCAGTAGCAGAGATATCACCATGCATATTACCGAAAAAATTCTGATCGTAGAACATGCAGACATCTCTCTCAATTTTCATATCACTGGATTCAGGAGATGGAAAGTAAAGTCGTTTGGCAGGAAATATCTTTAAGAAGTATTCATCTTGTTCTCATTAGCACTGAAAACATAAATGCCTTCAAGCATTTTTAAAATGAAAATAATTTATTTCATTTTTGTTCAGTTTTTCTTCCAAAACTCAGAAGTGCTGTCATACAGAGTTCAGTAATTCTTGCAACAGTTACTCAGCAGAATAGCAAAGTATACAAAGGAAATTATATTAGTTTCCCAGTTTACAGATATAATAAAAGATACTGTTTAAGCATTTGTTGCTGTGAATGAATTTTGTACTTGCATGTTGGTTTCTGCCATTTTAAAGCTGCCAACATATTCTGAATTGTAATGTGGTGTGTGTGTGTGTGTGTGTGTGTGTGTGTGTGTATATATATATATATATATATATATATATATATATATATATATATATATATCTATATATCTATATATAGATTCACTACATAATCTTGAAATACCGAATTTCAAAATCTCGAGACTATATAGCCAAACCCCCTAAATGCCGAAAGACCAAAAGTGCGAAATTCAAAATCCCGAACGTACAATACACATACAGCACACACACACACACACACACACACACACACACACACACACACACACACACACACACACACACACACACACACACACACACACACACAAAACTGCCCCTACAATGAAACATATAATCCTACACTACGGAAAACACCCCACCTACTTAAATATACTAACTACGAGATCACACAAACAGATGCACATTTTAAAGTCCCCCCCACACACACACGCACGCATCACAGTCACAACACACACTGGCACACACTAAAGCCCCTAACCAACACACTTCCACATAGATACTTACCTGAACTTCCACCTACCAATCAACAAACTGCAACACCAGAAGCACTACTTCAGTATCTCTGTACATCAGCATTTTGAATTTCGCGCTTCTGGATCCCATATATATATATATATATATATATATATATATATATATATATATATATATATATATATATATATAGTCTGTAGGTTGTGCTTAGATACCATATATGGAAGAAAGCAGCAGTACTTTGCATGGCTGTCAACTGTGCCTGCTTTTACAGAATGTCCCTAATTTTGCCTCCTATTTTTGTTTTCTTCCTAGTAAAATGCATGGCATTCTGACAAATCCTATGAGGATTGCAGTCACTATATAAAGGCAGACATTTGAGCTTCAGCCTTCACATCCTCTGAAAAATGCATGCTATTGCAAAACTTGTTCTAGCAACTTTCTATTTAAGCTCTTTTCCTGATTTGGGGCCTTTGTCTGCTCATTTTTCTTTGTTGGTTTTGTCCCTATTTTGTAAAGTCAGAGGTTGATGGGTAGGAAGAGCCCTGAATCAGAGCATGGAATTTCTACTGAGGAAGTACAGTCTACATAAAACAAGAAGTATTGTGATGTCACACGGAGTGTATCCTGGAAAACTGTCTTTTAAGAAAAACTCATTCTTTTAAATACTGCAGGTGTACAACACAGGTGATAAGGACCCCTCTTCCGACAGGTAGTATGACAAGTACTTTTTCACAAGTACTATTTCACAAGTACTGCATACTATGTGAATAAAAAGGATGTTCATAGCACATGCAGTCCATATTAGCAGATGTTAGGTTACATTGACTGAAAATGAATCAATATACCTTGCATCTTTTTAACATTTACAGTAGGATTCTAGGAATAAATGCATGGAATGAATTAAATGGCACATGATCTTTGAAGAAATTTAAGGGTAGTAGATGAAAGTTGGTGCTTAAGAAGAGCACAGTTTTCTACTTCTCATACAGCTTTTAAATCTGTTTTTAATAAAGAAAAGATTGTCTGTTAAGGCACCTGCTATTTTCATTGCACTTTTGAATAATGTATTTAAAGTAATTTGTTGATGTTCCAGCCTACATCTTGATTTCTGAGTACTGCACTGCATTTCTCTTGCATATATGGGCCATTGTTTAATAAAAATGTTTTTGTTAAACCACAGTTCAAATAAATCTGTGAATATAGGACATTTACTTGTCACTTTTATCAGATGGTCGATACATTCCTGTTTAGTGACACGTTTGTCGAAAATACATGCATGCCAAGTAAACTTGTGTGAACACACTAGCATTACTTTTGCTACAATCACTTTACGATGTAGTAAATGATTGTGTCTGTATAGCAGAGTTGCCAGGTCTAACAGAATGGAGTGTGTGGGTGGGAGGTGCTCTGTGAAGTGATGGCGTGCATGCAGGTAGGTGTGTTTGGTCAGTATTTGGAGTGAATGTTTAAAAGTCCATTGTGAATGGGGGTTTGTAAGTGTTTGTGAAAGTTCACACCCTTGTGTGTGCGATTACTGGCTACAGGTAGGAGAGGTCAGGAGCATGTGCGGTTTGAATGACTAATGTTTGTGTTGTATGTGTCAGTCTGTTTGCCACGCTTGATTGCAAGCAGGAGCAACAGTCTGTGTTTGTGATGATTACATGTTTGCAGGAGATGACTTTCTTTCCTTTACTGACATGATCCTGCACCATAAAAATAATGGCCTATACTCCTCTGCTATATTTCTGGACCTATCAAAAGCTTTTGATATCTCACAAAATCCTTCTCTCTGTCCTCACTAATCTATCCTTTTCCCACTCTGTCACCAACTGGTTCCACAGCTATCTGTGATTTGGCATGATCAGCTGTCACCTCATCTTCCTGTCTCTCTCGGGGTTCCCCAAGGGTCTATCCTTGGCCCACTACTATTCTCTCTATTCATCAACAACCTTCATACCTCCACCAAACAAGCCACTCATACAATATGCAGATGAATCCACTCTCATCTGATCTGCCCCCACTTTATCAGAACTTCAAAATATCACACAAGAGTCTTTCACATCTGTAGAAATCTGGCTTTCCAATGCCCAACTTTTGCTCACACCAAACAAAACCAAACTCCTTATCTTTCAACCCTCTAAATCTATACAGTCCTCTGCCCTAATCAACATTCATGCCAAGAACACCACCATCATCTCCCCATCTGACCACACTAAACTTCTAGGTGTTGAAATTGACAACAAACTCAAATTTGACTTTCACATATCTCTCACTATAAAAAAAGTTCGTAAAAAACTCTGGGCGCATTATAGAAACAAACAATACCTAACCAGCACAGACAGGACCGCTATCGCCAACTCCCAGCTAATTTCCACCTTACTCGGTCTCACCCATATTTTCCAACCTTAGACAGACTGACCTAAATAGACTAGAATCCTGCTACAATAAAATTGCAGTGTTTGCAACAGGTGCATCCTACCACAGCCACCACTTTATCTCACTTAGGGAACTAGATTGGCTTGAACTTCCACAACTTCTTCACCTGAATCAACTCTCATTTGCCCAAAAACTAACAAACCACCCCCATAATATCCCACAACTTCAAAACTTACTACAACCCTGTACTTCTTCAAGACCCCTATGATCCAGTAGCAGAAATCTACTTCTTACCACTAAACCCAAAAAACTCAGCAGGTGAAGCCTTTATCTCTTATGCTATTTCCAAAGTATGGAATAACCTCCCCTACTCAATAACCAGACTACGTTCCAGCAGTCTGTTCAAAACCAATCTCAAGTCTCACCTAAAAATGCACTGGCTCTGCCCTTGCCCAAACCCTGACTAACACCTCCCAAACACTTGGTACAGCACTATCTCTCTTCTTATCCTATTATCAGCTTAACCCTTAGTTATTATATTGTCCACTTTTTTCTGTTCTTACTACTGTACTGTGTAATCTGAATGACATGTTGATTACTGATGGATCATCTACTAGTGTAACATTCATATTGTAAAATTCCTCTATTGTACATCTTTCTTATTTGTACTTGTTGAAGCTTTTCTCCCTGGGCCTTCTCTGAAAAAGGACCCGTGTCCAGTTGAAATTTCCCGATAAACAAATGTAATAAATAAATAAATAATGAGTGTTTTGTTCTGGTTTTTGCAGTTTGTTGGCTGTGCAAATGATGTCATGCAAGACAGCTGATTGAGTCTGTCCAGAGCAGTGCTTGCTCCAAAGTAACTGCAGTCTCTCAACTGGTTATATTAGTTTTGGGGAGTCGCAGGACTTCTTTTGGGGGGAGGGGGCTTGCCTTCCCACATTAGAAGTGTATGACTATGGGTTTTAGTGACGTGATGCCTGTGTGCGCTCTTGTGCGCCCCCAGGTTGAAGTGTGCTTGTTGCGTTTTTACATTCTGAATGGTGCACTAGTAAAGTCTGAGGGACAGATTCAATAAAGCCTACACTAAGTGTACACGATATGTATTCAATAAAATTCTTATCACATTTTTTGTGCTTTCTACTTACTCAGGAAGATTACATTGTGTACATGTAATCTACACTTTGTGGTAACCTTTATGAATCCCTGTCAATATTTAAAGCTGCAAGAATATCACTAGGAAAACTAAAGTTAGGAGGAAGAAGGTGTGCGTTATGTCTGTGCTGTCTGTTCCTCAGAACAGTGTCCACTTAATATAGGCTTTAGTGAATCTGACCCTGAGTCTTTACACATGCAGGTGTTTGTGATGGGTGTGATATCTATGTGTAGGGCAGTTGATAAGTGTACTCTCTTGATTTATTTTCAATAAGTCAGTCATCAACTATCCTGTCAGTGTGCCAGCTAATTTCATCCTTTAGTGACATCACCCTAAGGATAATATCAGGATTTGGTGGATACATCCCTGCACATGTATGGTACATACCCACTCTAACATTATGGGGATTAAGGTCCCCTGAATTCTTAAAGACATCAGCACAGAATGTGTTTTATACAAAGGATGTAACAAACAATAGGATAAACATGACATGAATGAGTATAGGGAATGTACACTGCAATGATACAGGCACTACATGCCATGGTTGGTGATAGGGGGGAGAGTACACTGCAATGATACAGGCACTACATGCCATGGTTGGTGATAGGGGGGAGAGTACACTGCAATGATACAGGCACTACATGCCATGGTTGGTGCAGAGAGTATGTTCAGACCTTTGCAGTTTTACTAGTTTGAACCACAGCCACGTTGTAGCTGATAAAAATGTAAAGGCAATGTTTTACAACAGTACCCCCCTCCATGTGCAGTAGCAAGATCTGTCCAAACCCCATCTTATATTGGTCGTATTTATGGTAACTTATTACTTTTTTCCCCACACTTTTTGTAGGGGGGAAGCCCCTCTGCACCCCTCGCTACTTAAATATACCAAGTCTGAGATCACACTACTTTGAGCAAAAAGATAAACTACGATTAGACAATGAATATTCTTCATATCACCAACAAATCTGCACGGTATGCCACTCATGCATGATTTCTATAGTACATCACAGCAACTAGGCATGTCAATCACTCTGACCATGCCCATTCATGAGCGAAACAACTCGGAGGGGGGGCTTCTGTTGTAAAACAATGTCAATGTAAAAATGATCTTGGTGTTCTAAATGTCCACTGGGGAATATGAATGGAAAACATGCACAATCCACAACATAAATGCATACTACTACTTTCTCTGTGTCATATTACAACATCGATCACTGTATCAGAATTGTAGAAGAGCAGATGATCAGTAACCTCTGATTTGGTTGTGGGGAAAAATTCAGAACGCTAGTGCCAGGACAACTATTGTTGAGTATCATATGGTCAGAAACGACTCACAGTATGCAGGTCTGTTTTGCAGCAAAACACAGCATCAGTAGCTCAGGTTCCCTAGTAAGCCAAAGACTAACGGCAGTCTGCCATGGAATGATGACAATGTGTGTCCAGTACCAAGTTGAATTTCTCCAAATCCAAATGCAAGAGGCACCCCTGAACTTGGATTGGCCTGTGGGTAGGGCAATCCCTTGATGAATCATCAGGTTGCGATCCATGCAGTTTAGCATCACTCTGTGAGAAAAGCAGCATACAGGATACACAAGCTTAGCACTAATTGTATGCCTTAGTCTGACTCGAGGGTGAGGTAAAAGTATGTGTAAGGAAAGCATCCTTTGCCAATCAAGGTGGACAACCAACAAAAACAAAGGTAGCCATTCAGTGAATATATGCAGTCAGTGCATCACATGGTCTGTTTATGGGGACAATCTGTTTGACATTTCTCTAGAAGACACTGTTTTAAGTATACCTTAACATCTTCAGACCTGAAATTGAGTGTTTATGGGGACAATCTGTTTGACATTTCTCTAGAAGACACTGTTTTAAGTATACCTTAACATCTTCAGACCTGAAATTGAGTGTTTATGGGGACAATCTGTTTGACATTTCTCTAGAAGACACTGTTTTAAGTATACCTTAACATCTTCAGACCTGAAATTGAGTGTTTATGGGGACAATTGTTTGACATTTCTGTAGAAGACACTGTTTTAAGTATACCTTAACATCTTCAGACCTGAAATTGAGTGTTTATGGGGACAATCTGTTTGACATTTCTCTAGAAGACACTGTTTTAAGTATACCTTAACATCTTCAGACCTGAAATTGAGTGTTTATGGGGACAATCTGTTTGACATTTCTGTAGAAGACACTGTTTCAGACCTGAAATTGAGGTAAATCAGTTCAGTTTCATGCTGATTCTTTCACATCAAAATGTAACACAAGCCAGGAAGCTTCCATTAAATGCCTCTGCCAAAATAAAACTGACTATATGCGTAGGAAGCATTGAAGCTGCAAATATCACATGGAGATCTTCATGAATATGTTTGTGTTACTTTGCACTGTGAAGGTCTCCTTAGAACTGATTGGCAGCAGTTTGGCATTATATGAACTTCTAAAATGCTAAATATGTTTTCATTTATTTTTCAAAAGGCACTTTGCTGCACTGTTACAGATTAAACTGACAGCCTCCCCTCTGCATAAATTGAGTTTGCTAGATTTATAGTGTCAAGAGAAACAGATTGACTTTTTTTTATTTATTTTTTACATATGAACTTGTCAGTAAGTCGCTGTTTGTAAGCTCTGTATTTCCACAGTACTGCATCTGGTCATTCAGGACATAGTGGTAAGTAACCATGTATGAAAAAATGCAAAGACCATGACTGAGCAGATCAAGTCTCATGCACATAAATACTGAAGCCTAAGCTGAGCCTGTCAGCAGATAATCTTACAGTACTGGCAGGAGAGGCGTGATTTCTGCAGTGCCTGACAGGCAGTGAACATCGCTGTGAGTGTAAGATGAATATGCAGCATCTCTCGGCCCATAACGGAAAGCTAACATTTACTTATTGAAGTACGATGTGTCGACACTCCCTACAAGGTAGACAGAGTATTTCGACATGGTAGTGCACTTAAGTTTAGATTGCATATTTAGTGGCGCCCAGTTTGTCTCTATATGCCTCTGTTTACAGGCTAAATGTAGAAGTAACTCATCTGTCTCCACTATTCCAATGGTGTCATTATCTGCCATTTAGTGTTTGTTTGGTCTTTCATTATGTCCACAAGTAGAAACTGTCTTTTCAGCCATAAAAGCACTAACAGAAAACATGAATACACAGCCAGTAATGTTTAGAGAAATGTTAATTTTCCTTCTTTGTAATCAGAAATGAATACTTCACTTTCACAAATCAGTCAGTAATAAACATTCTCTTTGCTGCCTACATCCTTGAAACATATTGAAAATTTCCAGCTATAGCTGGACAGTAAAGAAGCTCCTATTTTGTTGACAGTCTAGTTTAGTTAGGTAAGACATTGCTCTATAAATTAATTACATCCTGTTGGTCTGCGTCTAATCTTAATAGCCTCTACATACAATACTGTATGATTGGATCAAACTTGCTACCTCACCTGCTGCAAAGTACTACACATTTGCGTAAATTTGCCTATTTCATAAACACTATTAAAAATAAATAAAATTGCGTTAAGCAATAACTTTCCATATTGTGGCTGTGCTGGTTATGAATATTTTCTGCACACGTATTCTACAATGTGTCATTCTTTCTATATGCAGACAGAGCCACCCATGCGATATGGTTTCCCTGAAGGCCAAAGTAAATAAAGAGCTGTGTGTTTACACCCTATTAAATCACTTGAAAGTACAGTTTTGTACCTACCATAAATGTAGATGTTCGAAGATCCACATTGCTGCAGTCCTAACACTTGGGGGTAGTCCGCTGTCCCAGTCGGCCCGAATACCAAAGTATAAGGCTGACGTCGGTCAAGGCGCATTTGTCTGACATCAGGACGTCAGGGTACAAATGCGCATGACCGACGTCATATCCTCAGTCTTTTCTTGCCCCAGATGTCAGAAGACCCTAAAAAGATAAGGCCAAAACCAAAAAACACCATACACTCCTGTACCTAATATATATACAATATATACAAATTTACAAAAATAGAACCCCACCCACACAACCACCCCTAAACACAGAGGGAAGGCGGGAGGTAAATTGGACTGCAGCAATGTGGATCTTGAACATCTACATTTATGGTAGGTACAAAACTGTACTATGTTCTTCATCCCACATTGCTGCAGTCCTAACACTTGGGTAGAATCCCAAAGCAGAGGTAAGGGAGGATGGCTAAACTATAATGAAGCAGGAGCTGCCAAAATGCCCTGCAACACAGCAGTGGCAAAACCAGCCCTGGATTTAGAATAGAGAGGAAGGTGGTAATGCTTGGAGAAAGTATGCACTGAACTCCAAGTAGCTGCCTCCAAAATATCCTTAGTTGCCACCCCTTAGAAATGCTGTTGAAGTGGCAGTAGCCCTAGTGGAATGAGGCCTAATCCCAGCTGGAATCTCCTTGCCATGATGGGAATAACAGAATGCAATGCAAAACCCAATCCACTTAGATATAGTTTGTTTTGACACAGGCTTGCCCTGAGAACTCAAAGCAAAAGAAACAAACAACTGCTGAGACTGCCTAAAATCCCTAGTCCTGCTTAAATAATAACGCAACTGCCTGTGTACATCTAAAGTGTGCAAAATCTTTTCCCCTATTTTGGGGATCTGCATAAAAGTAGGCAAATGAATAGTTTGGTTTAAAGCCACACTAGAAACCACCTTAGGCATAAAGGAAGGATTAGTACGTAATGATACCCTATCCTTATGGAAAATCAAAAAAGGCTCAACCGCCATAAGGGCCTGCAATTCAGAAACCCTTCTTGCAGAAGTAATGGCCAACAAAAATGCAGTCTTCCATGACAAGTATTTCAATTCAGCAGTAGCCGCAGGCTCAAAAGGTTGTAGAGTAAGTTTCTCCAACACAAAATTGAGATCCCAAGCAGGAGTAGGAGCTCTACGTGGGGGTCTTATATTCTTTGCCCCTCTAAGAAATTGCTTGAACAAAGGATGAGAAAACAATGGTGGGTCACAATCATAGTGAGCTGAAATTGCTGCAGCATGAATCTTAATGGAAGAGAAAGACAAACCTTTGTCCAATAACTCAGTAAGATATTGAAGAGCCACACTCAAATTAGGCTCAGAAACATCCAAATCCTTTGCTGCACTCCAAAATAAAAATCTCTTCCACTTTTCTGCATACACTTTACGTGTACTAGGTCTTCTGGCTTCCATAATCACATTCAAAACTTGTTGAGGAAGTTGAGACCTGCTGTGGTTCAAAACAGAATATGCCAGGCTGTTAGATGAAGAGAATGAAGCTTGACATTGAGTAGATGACCGTCCTCTGAGACAAAAGGTGTGGAATTAAAGGTAAAGGCCATGGAGGCTTCCTTACCAGATTCCTCAGTAATGGGTACCAGTGTTGCCGAGGCCAATCTGGAGCTATCAAAATCATCCTTGGCTTGTCTTGTCTGACCTTTAGGAGTACCTTTGGGAGGAGAGGCAGAGGTGGAAAGGCATACACATGAAGATTTTCCCAACTGAACGAAAGAGCATCCACTTTCCAAGCTGTGTGATGAAACCTTTTCGTGCAAAACTTTGGCAGCTGGTGGTTTAGAGGAGAAGCGAACAGATCTATGTCTGGAGTTCCCCATGACACTGTCAATTTTCGAAATACATGAAGATCCAGTTTCCACTCGTGGGGATCCATGATTTGCCTGCTTAACACATCTGCTAAGGAGTTCTGTGCTCCTGGCAGAAACCGTGCCTGAAGATTTAGCTGCAAGCTGAGCGCAGTCTCCCACAAAATCATTGCTTGCCTGCATAGAGGATAAGAATGTGTTCCGCCTTGCTTGTTGATGTACCACATGACAGTTGTGTTGTCTGTTAGAATCAACACCTGCCCTGGAAGAAGTAACTCCTTGAAAGCCATTAATGCAAACTGGACTGCTAACATCTCCTTCATGTTGATATGTAGATGCTGTAGTCTGGCAGGCCACTTGTCTTGTATCCACTTTCCATTCAGATGAGCTCCCAAGCTATGTCTGAGGCATCTGTCGTTAGAATCTGACTCGCCTCTGGCCGGGTCACAGAGAGTCCCTTGTTTAGGTGACATTCCTGAGCCCACCACAAAAATTCCTTTTGAATGCAAGGTATTATTGGAATGACAGTGTCCAAATCCTGGCAGTGCTGTGTCCATACATTTTTTAGATACCATTGCAGCTTCCTCATATGCAGTTTGGCATTGGGAAGCACCAGAATACAAGATGCCATGAACCCTAAGGCTTGAAGGACTGTCCTTGCAGTCAGCCCGGACTGAAGAGATAGTTGATGAAAGTAAAGGGAAAGATTCTTTTGTTTGTCCGGGGTTAAAAAGGCCATCTGGGCTGCTGTATTCAGTCTCACACCCAGAAAGCACATATCTTGAGAGGGTACTAGACTGGACTTTATTTTGTTCACAGAATACCCCAGGCATCTTAGCACTGCTATCACATATTCCAGATGCTGAAGAAGCTCGTCCTTTTCTTGAGCCAGAATCAGACAGTCTTCCAAGTAAGGATAGATTTGTATTCCTTTTAGCCTGAAGAAAGCTATGACTGGAGCCAGAACTTTTGTGAATACTCTGGGCGCAGTAGATAAGCCAAAGGGCAATGCAGAGAACTGATAATGGGAATTCCCAGCTCGGAAACGCAGATACTTCCTGCAACTGAGTCTGATAGGCACATGAAGGTAAGCCTCCTTGAGATCTAAAGTTACCATCCAGTGATCTTTGCCCAGCAGAGGTAAAAGCTGTTGTAACGCTAACATTTTGAACTTGGGAATGTCCAGATAAGTGTTGAGGATAGACAAATCCAAAATTGGTCTCCACGTGTTCCCCTTTTTTGGTACTAGGAACAGGCGAGAATAAAATCCTAGGCCCCTTTCTGGCACAGGAACCGGCTGAATGGCCCCTATCTGGAGTAACAGAGAAATTTGCTTGTGAGCCTCTTTTCTTTGTATAGGAGGAATGTCTGGCATGCCTTTGAAAGGAGGCAAGGTATGGAAATAAAACCTGTAACCGTGGTGAACGATATCCAATACCCATCTGTCTTGGGTAATAACACTCCAATTTTCTTTGAAAAGTGCCAGCCTTCCTCCCAAAGGTGCTGCCAGACGAGAAGGCTCTGGCAGCTGAAAAGGCAGGTCATTGGGTCTGCTTACGAAAGGACTGACCCCTGCCCTCACCAGAAGACTGGGCAGGTGAACTCCCTGTTCTAGGCCTAAAAGAACCTTGAGCTCTGCCCCTACCACGTCTAGATCTACCCCTAGACTGAGAATCATAAGAAGGATATGTCCACCCCTTAGTAGGCCAATTTCTACTAAACTTTGGAGGCTGAACCTGCAAAAAATCTTTAACAGTCTGCATAGACTTAGCCTTGTCCTCCATTTTCTTTAAAACTGCTTCCACAGGCGCACCAAATAACACATCAGATTGTAAAGGAGCATCTAAAATCCTTGTCTTTACATGTACAGCTAAATTCTGATCCCTCAGCCAGGCGTGCCTGCGAAGAACAGAACCAGTGGCTGCCACCCTCGAAGAGGCCTGTACAGCATCAAAACCACATTGCAAGGAATGCTTACCCACCTGTTCAGAAACATGAACTAAATCCTGCAACTCTTTACACTCAATACCTTCCGCCAGAGCATCTACCTTAGACTTCAATTGTGAAAGGAGATAATTTTGGTATTTCAACATGTGAAACTGGCAATTCAAAGCCCTCATGGCTAAAGTGGAAGAAGTATACACCTTCTTTCCCCATCTATCCAAAGCCCTTGCCTCTTTATCAGAAGGAACAGGATTTTTAACAACAGAAGCCTTAACACCTTTAGGGCCCTGAGAAACAGTTTCTGGGTCTGCCCTAGGACTCTTAAAGATACTTACGAGCTTCAGGCACCCTATAATACCTATCCGGTTTAACTGGGGCAGGAGGCAAAGAATCAGGGTTCAGGGAAGCCTCTGCAAAAAACATCCTCTACCACATCCAGAACAAGAGGTATAGCCAAAGGCCTATGCTGGGGTAGAAACAAAATTCCCTAAGCCTTTTCCTGGAATCAGAGAAATCTTGACCTTCCCATTTAAAATGCTCCCTCATGGAATGAAGAGTCTCTGAAAAGAAAAACCTCAGGAGGAGAAGCAAGGAGTAGAATCATCCACATCAGAATCAGAATAAGGAGGATACTCCTGCAAGTCTTCAGTCAAGACTCAGAAGCCTCGAACACTGCTCAAAACTCTCAAGCTCAGGTTCCACCCTAGGCCTCTTATCAGGGGGGGGCATAGAACCTCTAATCATAGTAATCAAATCTTCTGCCATTTTAAGCATATGTTTCTTAGGCAGAGACCCTGAAGAACTAGGGGAGACCCCCACTGAAGTTAACCCTGGCCTGCCTCTAGAAGAAGCCTTGGAAACAGAAGGGGAGGGCCTAACCACCTTAGGAAGGGAGGGGAGAACAGTTACCTGAGAAGCCCCTTCAGCCTGGCCTACCTCCTGAGAGGACACATCTTGTAACAGTAAAGTCTCTCCCTGAGAATCCAAAGGAACTTCTGGCAGAACCACCGGCTCCACCGAGCCCTCTAAAGAACCGACGTCCGGGACAGACTGTTCTTCCACCCTAGGCTTCGCTGCTTTGTCCTTGCGCTTCTTAGACGAAGCAGGCGTCGGAGCATCCGACGGCATGTTATAATTACAACGCTTCCCAAAAACTAACCTGGCACAATCTAATCTTCTCTTAATAGTGCGTTTGTTAAATCTAGCACAAGAGCGGCAGCCAACAACGTCGTGCTCAGGCCCTAAGCAAGGTATACACAAGGTATGATAATCCCTATGAGGTATCTGTTTCCCACAAGAAATACAGTTATTCACTTTTTCTGACATCCGGTTAAATACTGAGGCAAGAAAAAACCAAAATATTCCCCAACGGGGTACTTAGCCAACTTTGATTCGGTCTGAAACTCCGACTTCAGAAAATTTCAGAACGCCAACCTGCACTCGCAATACTGCTTCTGCATCGGACCATGCGGCAAAAAAGACTGAGGATATGACGTCGGTCATGCGCATTTGTACCCTGACGTCCTGATGTCAGACAAATGCGCCTTGACCGACGTCAGCCTTATACTTTGGTATTCGGGCCAACTGGGACAGCGGACTACCCCCAAGTGTTAGGACTGCAGCAATGTGGGATGAAGAACATTGGGAATTATAAATCGAATTTGTTCTCCTGCCCCCTTACAAAAAAATTTGAGTCAACACACTGCACTGTACTGTAAAGGAAGTACAGGGTTGTCAGTGCAGCCTGGATGTAAAGTAATGCCTTCTGGGGTTGGTTGTGAATGTGTGTGGGGTATTATCAGGGAGGCTGTGACTGTATGTGGAGTATTAGCGAGGTGGCTGTGACTGTGTGTGTGGGGTATTATCGTGGTGGCTGTGACTGTATGTGGGGTCTTATCATACATGATATCTAAGTGCTGCTGTTTTTGGCCCTGCATTATTTGGGTCACTCCTATATAAAAGTGTCCAATGGCTCATAATGCCCCCTCTGTTAATTATGCTGTGCCACAATGGGGTTGTTATTATTTCTTAACTTGCAGCTTATGACAATTAATGTACTTTTATGCCTCTCTCTTCATTTTATTTTGTAATCTTGGTTAGTGCATTTATGTCCTAAAATAAAGCAGAAGTTGAAATGAAGCTGTGAAGTCGAGTCTTCATGCAGGCTGCTGTTTGATTCTGACTAATTCCAGTTACATAATCCACAACTGAGTAAATCAATTTGCTTGCACGACTCTGCATTTTTGTAAAGCTAGTCTTCCCACAGTTATACAAATTGACAGTAATTTGAAAATGTTCTTGCATGTCATGCGCATTACTCTACATCTAAGTATACATTGCATTTAGTAGGGGGGACTGTAAGTTCTACCTGATGTACCTGTAAACGTTCTTCCCAAAATATCTTGTGCATACTCTTATATCTAAGATTGCCGGTATACAAGAAAAAGCAGAAAGCAAATATCTACAACTGCTATTACCCACCACTAGCCAACCAAAGGTCATACCATGTACCCCTCAGATTTTAGACATTATGGGGATATGTCATTTCATTTTAGTTCTCTTAATCCTCCTAAAAGTGCTTTTGGACACTGCTCAGTGACCGTTTAAACCATACATTTGCATTTGTTTAGGATGCTGTGCGTTTGATTATGTTCTCCTTTGTATTGCCACTCTCAAGTTCTGTCATTTCTCATAGCCTGCCCACTTATCACAAAATGTATTACACATTCTAGTGAAGAAAGGCCGAGAGGTAACAGCCCTCTGTAGTCGGTCGATATCTCTTTATGGCTTCTATTAATAGAACAGTTACAAGGATAAAATCTGAAAGAATTTTTGCTGTTTGCTAAGGACATGATGGTAGTTTACACTCTGAAAATTATTCTTGCAGCAAACTTTTATTTGAAACAGTATTTTAGATGGACACAGTAACAATATCTGAAACAGAAATCGCTTTTATATGTATAGTGGTTGTCCTTATTGTTTTATGGAGCACTCTCAGACATTTTGTGTAGGGAGCAATAGTTCAGATTATCCCCTTTCAGGTTAACTCAGATGTTATAGTCTTTTTCAGTCACAAATATTCTTTTCTCATCCATTGAAGTGATAAAAAATCGAGAGTCAGACAGGATCCTAGACTGTTTACAGTGTCAGACGTGTTCCACCAGTTTACCAAGAACCGAGTGGCACATCCCACATTCCTTTCATTGCTGAGCTATGTAAAGTTTTGTTTTACTGTCAAGGATCTGCTTCTGTATTAAGATGAAATGCTCTATGCCATATAGTTACACTGTTTGATTGGACTTGTGCAGCCTACATGGTGTAGCTTAATACATGCAAGAATACTCTGATTTATTTTCTGTAGTGCAAAACACATTTCTTTCACTTCCATTCTCAAAATCTCCTTGGTGATACAGTTGTAAACAAAAACATATCTGTTGAAGACATTGAAAATCTTTTTTAATCGCTTTATGATACATGCTGTATTTTTTTAACCTGCTGATGCATGTTTAGTGGGTAAGTATGCCAGAACAGAATGGGTGTATATTATGTTATCAAATTTTTAAAAGTTCAAACGTCACATGGTCAAAACCATATGATCAAACTTTTAAAAGTTTGAAACGCTAAAAAAAAAAAAAAATTAACAGAAAAAACCTACCTGACCATTTTAAGCAGGGGGGGGCAAGCCCCCCTGCACCCACCAACATGGGGGGCTGTGCCCACCACACACCCCCCGCTCTTTAAATATACCAACTCCGAGATCGTGCTACATTGCAGGAAAGGGAAATCTTCCCATTCCACACTGTACGGAGATCTCCGTTGAAACATTCAAACTTTTAAAAGTTAGATCATATGGTGTTGACCATATGACGTTCGAACTTTTAACAGATCGATAACACAATATACACCCAGCAGAATTGCCTATCTCCAGTCACAACCTAGCACAGTACAAACACAGAATCAGACACACAGTAGAAATGAATCAGAAATATCCAAATTGTGGTAATTCCCCAAATGAAATGGTGACAGTAGCAGTGCATTTATCGAAATACTCCTCATCCCTTTACAATCAGTGCGACTTCATGTGACACTTAGTTAAAACATATGGAAAGCTGACTTTTCATCTGATGCCTTTAGCATAAAGTTATATTATGAAAACGGAGACGTGAAAAAATATGATGGCGACAGAAGACTATCATTGGCCCTTTTGTTCACCATTAGTTCTGCACTTAATATTATGCAGCAATCCAAAACAAAAAGGACCTAGAACATTTACTTTTCTACCTTTTGTTGCTGCTGGTGTTAACATTATGCTCCATGTCCTACTGAATTGTCTCTATTCATCACTTTCTTACTAAACTAATATCAGTCTTTCAGTTTCGCTCTTTCATTTGCCAGTTTTACTCCAGTTACCACCATTTCAGTTCCCCAAAGAAGGACATTTTATATAGAAATGTGAGATTTTGCAAGAAAACTCATACCCACAGGTTATGCAAATGGCATGCCTTCACTTTATTAATAAAACAAATACCCACTGTTGCAGAATTTTAATGGTTTCATAGGATAATGTTTCTGATCCATAGTCATCATCTTCAACAGTTAGTAGAGAGTAAATCTTGGGATATTCATTATTTTTTCATATGTTACAACTGCTCAGATAGGGACTGTCCTGCAAAAGAGGGGCGTCTGGTAATCCTATTTTACTCCTGTTTTCCCTAATATCTTTCATCCTCATAGTTTTGTCATTTACCTTTGCTTACATATCAGTAATGTGCTATGTTCTTATTGTATATGCTTTGTCTTCCAGGGTGTATTAAAAATCTATATATATAATTCTTTTATTACTTATTTGTATTTTGTTAATTGTGTTGCCCTTCTGGGAGAGACCCCTTTATAGAGGAACCAGGGTAAAAAAGCTTCTTAACAAAATGTTTGCAGAGAGAAATAGGAATGCTGAACAGTTAGTAAAACTACCATACTTCAGTTTACAACATGGTATTTATGGATACAATCACAGCACAATTAAGACAATATGACAACGTAACAATACTCAATGTCGGTAGCTTATATCGCTAGCAATTTCAAGAAATAAAAGTGCACAGGAAAAGGTGCTGATGTTTGGGCTAATTGGTAGAGAGGTGTGGATACACGATGTGGCGAGGGAACGGTACAGCATGGAACTGAGCGACAAAAACAGAGCTAGATATTAAGGTCAGCTGATGGAGACAAATTTTACATGCCGGCATATTCCACAGTGATAGCTATGTTTAGTCAATGGAACAAAAATCTCTGAAGTATGATAAGACATTGGTATATTTGCTTGAATTTTTATAAATTAACCTACTCATTTTCTCCAATAACATATACAGAACATTAAATATATTTAGCCTGATATAATCCTGTATTTCAGTAAACGGAATAAAAAACTCACCATTTTTGTATATCCAGGACGTTTGAGATTTATATACACATTTCATTGTGCAATAGGTTTATAATTTTGACATTCACATGACAGTCATAATAATATGGTTTGCAGTCAGCTCAGTGATACATAACTTCTGCAGTCATAAAATGGGATTTGGATGTTATATTGTAAAAGGGCAATTGTACCCTAAACACAACTTTTCATCATCCAAAGTGATGCACATAATACCATATATAAATAAAGCATGTCTTTACTGTGTCTCCGTTTGTGTGGCACATCTGTACTGTTAAACTTCCTCATTTCAGACTATGATGAGTATTGCATGAAATCTCACTTTATTGAATCTATAATGGTTAAGGTCTTTACCTCACAGTTACAAGGTACAGGGTTGAAATCTAACCTCTGTTTATTGGCTAGACTTGTTATAGTCTGCAGATGGATAGCCTAATATTTGCAAGTGAACCTATTAATCAATTAATTTTCAGTGATTGAGTTTGACATAATGGTTAAGATGTTTACCTCACAAGGTACTAGGTTTGATTTTTACTTTGAGGAGGGATTGGCAAAATGGTTAAGGTCTTTAACTTACATAAAGTACAAAGCTTGATTCTGACCTCTGGTTATTGGTAGGCTTGTAATAGTCTGCACACAGATAGCAAAGTATTTACCGATCTGTCTGTCAGTTAGTGCAGATAATTAAAGCTATGATTTGTTATCAGGTTGCTTCCTGCAGTCCAAGGATTGCTCTGGGCCTTTGTTTACACTGTGTGTCTTATTCTCTGAAGAAATCACTTATCAAAACAGTTTCACTAGATCCAGGGATTTAAACTTTGCTTGTGACGTTAATAAGACATGTTGGTGAGACAGATGTGTCTCAGGATTCCCATGCTTTGGAAGAGGCTTCCCATCCATGTGAAGCAGAGTCCATCACTCACACTATTTTAGCTTGACCATTGGGTGGGAAAATGGAAATTCACTCTATGTCTGGTCCTATGCCTCTGATAGACAGAGGCAGACAGTTATTCCCTAACTAACATATCCCCCATACTCACTAGAAGCTTCCTAACTAACATACCCCCTTCTAATAACGCCCTTGAAACATAGGGACACAACTGGGTTAGGTTCCATTGCTTGGCTTATAAAAGCCCTGGTGGTTAATTGCCTAGTATACAAGTATGAACCTGTCTCCTTGACTATAAAACCGACCATCACATTTTATGATTTTTGGCCTAGAGAGAAACACACATACATATTTATAACCATGTCTTATTGACCCCTTTCCCTTGCAGTGGAGCCATACTCCTACTGATGTCTTTACATTTACAAGTGTGTGGTGCCATTAAAACTTAAGACAGCAGTCGAGGCTGTAATGGTAGGGGACTTGACACTGCTCACAGACTCATGGAGTGACTGATAAAGGTATTCCTGTAGCTAGCTAATAATTAGTCTCTCACTTTTTATGAAGAAACAATTACATTTTAGCACTGTTAGTAGTCAGGATGGGGTCATTGCAGTGTGTTTAAAAGATGGTAAAAAAAGGAATCGGAGCCAATTACTAGAAAAAAGTTATACTATGTCCAGAGACTTAAAGTAGGCAGCAATTTCAAGTACTGCCATTATAAGTGAATGATTACAACAAACTGAAGAAGAGGAATTTTAACAAAACAAACAAGCAAAAGATATTTCTTCGGAGACGCTGAGTACATTCTGAGGGGGAGGAATATTGGACAAAAAAAAATTAAAAATCACATCTCATTTTTGGACAGAACAATTTACAAAGTGATATGTATCTTTACTGCTGCAGGAGTACTAGTACTGAGACGAACATTGGTAATTTGAGTGTTATAGGAGTCGCTGTTTCATGCACTTTATCACTTGCTGAACTGCTGATGTTTTTTTTTATGCTGGTTCACTTTGTTCAATTATGTAATGGTCAAAGTGTAGTCTGTCATCTTTTACATGATTCAATGGTTTTTGCCTGTTGTTTGAATTTATATGTCTCTGTAGTTGATATATTTAATTACTGGTGGTGTGGGGAGCAAGGACCCATATATAAAAAGTTTTTACTTTTATTTTTGGTGATAGCAAATGTAACCTATTGCTTTACATTTGCAATTACTTTTTTTCAAGGCTTTTAGTAGCAATTAATGGTAATCAGTGATGAGCTTGTTTGATGTTTTTGTGTTTCGATCAAACTCACCAATGGTTATTCATTGTAAAATCTTGTATAATTGCCAAAAGGTAGCAGTTTGGATACAATAACCGGATGTTCAGTTTTGAATAAAGAGGTATACTTCCTAAGCTTTAAAGAAAATTCTACAGCAAAGAAGGCTCCTTTTTCACATTTTTATTGAAAATAATCATAATGAGCAGGTTTGTCAATTATAGGACTTCTTCAGATCAGGCAGTAGTAACAGGGTTTCCAATGCTGTACCAGAGGGGTGATTGACTTAAATGCAAGGGGTGTTTTCGTAAGTGTGTGATTAGTGGAAGACATCCACCTAACTTGCACATAAAGTCCAAAGCTGTCCACTTTCCCTAGTTTCCTCCCCCATTTTCCCAAGCTTTATACGCTAACATGCATACTAAAGTACAAGCTTGGTAAAGGTCATTATCTTTTATAAAAAATGAGCAGTTTCTTTTTTATTTCTTACTGAAAATAAGCAAGGAGATAATTATGGAAAGAACAGTGGGTAACTTATTCATATCCTGTTAATGTGGTACTGTAGAGTTGTTTTCTAGTTGCATGAGCATTCAGAAGCCTATAGCCAAAACACTTGACATCCAAAAGAGATTTTTGCATATATCCCATAGGGCTCCATTACAGGAGGTTTAAGGTATCGCACAATGAAAACTCTACCTTGGCTGGGTTTTCTTGTAGTTTATATGATTACACACACACACACACACACACACACACACACACACACACACACACACACACACACACACACACAGGTACTGGAAAGGAATGCTCATTATTATTCTGTAAAACTGCCATTGTTCAGTGGATTACATGTTATCCAGGAAAGGGAAATGTCAGTGTGGGAAAGATCACATCAATAGGTGTCTCTTTTGATTAGGTGCATCTCATGACCACACTCTGTGCTCCATCTGTCAGATATTTATACCCGAGACTTTGAGTAGTCATCTTTCTTCACTTTCCATTTACGTTGAGAACCATTGTCTCAAGCTTTTGGTCTATGGTACCTGAGTCTGCAACTGGAAAAGGCTAAGAATTCTAGGCCACCAGATGTCCCTCTTGAGGTGAATGAGAATCCAGAGGATAGTCTAGCATTGCATTAATTTCTTCTGCCATTACCTTCCTGAAAGCCGGCATGGAACATGCTTCTTGCATTCCCTCAATGATATGTCAGCTCCTTGTTAGAGAAGAGGTGCTGGGTATTTTAATGAAATCCAGGCACAGGTAGTAACCTTTGGATTGTGTCAGAGTGGATGTCCCTGTGAAGAAAAGGCAGAAAACTAAACATGTGGTGTTGGCCCCCAGGCATCCACAAAGGGAAAGGCATGACTTCACTTGAGGCTTGTTTAATGCATTGATGACATTGAAACATCTTCAGGGGGTTTCAGTTCCTGCACCTCTTTGGTCCTCTGACTATAAGAGGGCTAGGTATCCAAAGTCTTCAGATGAGAATTCTGATTGTGAGACTGACTCCTTAGCCTGTTCCTCCCAATTACCTTCACCTTTGGACTAAGGGTCTGAGGAGGAATCCAGTCATGATTCTCCTCTGGAGGAGCTTTCCTTTGGTCACATGGTCTTGTGTACGATGGAGCATTTCAAATGGAATTGCTGCCAAGTATCAGATGTCCAGAATAGGTATTATGACTTGTTACAAATGGACTGTCCTAATCCTTCATCTCTCTCCTCTTTGGTGAGTGGTTACAAATGGACTGTCCTAATCCTTTATCTCTCTCCTCTTTGGTGAGTGGTTACAAATGGACTGTCCTAATCCTTTAGCTCTCTCCTCTTTGGCTGCTTTATTGCATACCTTTGCTGATGTTTCCCTGACATTGAATTCTCAATCTCCAGCTGCTAATAAAACTGATAGGCTCTGTAAGGTGCCAGATGCCAACAAGTTTATGTACAAGTACCCTTCATCCAATCCTGCAGTGACTTATGTGTCTACTGATAAGTCTACTAGGCTGTTGCCTTCTTCCAAGCCCCCTCTTTCAGATAAGGACAGTAGAACCATGGACAGGATTGATAGAAAGGTATACACTTCGTCTACGTTAGCCTTTGGGGCCATCAATTACCAGACTCATATGACAAGGTACATAATGTCTCTTCTTTACCAGATTGTGAAGATTGCTTCTGATATCCCTGACTTTGAGGGTAACATCTTAGCTCTCACCTTGCTCAATTCCACTTCTCAGGTTACCTGCCACTCTATCAAATGCACCTGTGAGGCAGCAGATGCTTCTTCTAGGGCTGTTGCCTCTGGCTCAGAGATGAGATGATATTCCTGGCTTTGCCTGCAAGCCTTGACAGATGATATCAAAGTAAATCTTCTGGATGCTCCCTTGGATAATCAAACTTTGTCTGGGAATGCTGTAGTTGAACTTTTTAAGACCTTACAAGGTAAGGTTGCGAAAGACCTGAAGCAGATTTTTGTCTCACCTTTTCCCAAGTTTCAGAGGAGCTATTCTAGTAGTCTTTTTGTGTGTAGGCTGTCTGGACATACTTCCAAAGGTAAAAATGCTCCTAGACATGTTTTCCTGATAAGCCTACTCAAATGCCCAGGCTCCAGAGCAGCCCTTTCCTGACATATCTGTCTGTCTGCCCTCCTTCCCTTCATACTGACCAGGTTCCTTTGTCCCTCAGGCTTTCTCTTTCTCTCCCAGTTTGGCAGTTGATTTCCACGGACACCTGAGTTCTTTTCATTTTCCATCAGGGTTACCTTATAACCTGGAAGACCCTTCACTCCTTTTCCAGTATTCCTTAATCCACTACAGAACAGATACCTCATTTTCCAGGGGTATTGCAGGATCTCATTGACCAGGGTACCATTTAATCAGTTCCACAGACTGAGAAGGGTCCGGGTTTTTATTCCATCTGTCCTGTCCTGTCACCTCCCCTGGAGCTTCACTTTCTGAATGCCGTTCTCATAAAACCTTCCTTCTGAATGCTCTCTGTTCTTTCCTCTGGTTTCCATGGATCTAAAAGATGCTTACCTTCAGATTCCTATCCACCCTCTATTTAGGAAATATTTGCATTTCTTGGTTTATTCCTCTCATTTGCAGTTCTTTGCTTTGCCCTTTGGGCTTTCCACACTCTTAAGGGTGTTCAACAAATGTCTAGCCCCTGTAGTCCCCTTTTGCAGGCTTCAGGGCATTCAATATTTCCTTATGTAGATGACCTCTTGCTTCAGTCTCCATCCCATTCTAAGTTCTTGCAGGATTTCATTTTACCCAGCTCTGTTGCACAGCCTGGGGTTCACTGTCAACCTTCAGAAGTCAGTGTTGACTTCATTTCAGGATCACATTTTCCTAGAATGCAAGTTCCAGTCTGTTCCAATGCTGGCATCCCTTCCTGCCTCCAGGGTTTTGTTTTGTCCCTCACAAATTTTCTCTCTCTGTTTCCCTGTCCTTTCTTCCAACCAGAGAGTTTCTCAGAGCTCTGAATTCAAGGCCTCCAACATTCCCATGCTTCCCTGGGCCAGGCTTTATATGAAGAACTTTCAGTGGTACCTTAAAATCAGTGTGGCTTCAAAACTTCCACCCGCTGAATCATGTAGTTCCTGTGCTCCCTTGTCTGAAATGCAATTTCAGTATTACAATCCGAAGCTCTCTCTCAATCCAGCTGTTCCTTTCCACCCTCCTCAGCCACCCTGAGAACTTTTCACAGATGCATCAAAGCTGGAGTGGGGAGCTGCTTAAAGTGCCATGAATGTGCAAGATCTTTGGTCCTGTCAGCAGAGGGCAGATCACATCAACAACAAGGAAATGCAGGCTCTCATTCTGGTCCTTAAAACTTTACATGTGCTCTGGGTCCTAGGTGCCTTGAAGGTTTACACAGACTACATCACGGTCATGTGGTGCATCAACAAACAAAGGGCACAAGGGCTTCTTTGCAGGTTAGGCCTTCAAGCATGGGAAATAGCCAGAAATCTGTAAGTCACCTCACAGGCAGTCCATATTCTTTTAGAGTCCAGTCTTGTGGCAGATTTTCTCAGGAGTTCCAGGACACAGTCTCATGAATAGATGCTTCCCAGAGATATGTTTCTGGACATAGTTCATTGGTGGGGTGTTCAAGTATATCCCTTGGGTTCATGTTACGTTATCGAAACTTTACAAGTTTAAACACTATATGGTCGAACCCATATGTTCAAACTTTTAAAATTTCAAAAACGACAAAAATAAATAAATAAATAAACAGAAAAAAACCTACCTAAAACAGTTGTAAGCAGGGGGAAAGCCCCCCTGCACTCCCCCCCACACCCCCCACTCTTTAAATATACCAACTCCAAGACCGCACTACAGTGCAGTAAAGGGAAATATTTCCTTTCCAAACTTAATGAAGATCTCTATTAACACGTTTGAACTTTTAAAAGTTCGAACATATGGGTTCGACCATATGGCGTTAAGTTCGACAGTGTAATATGTACCCGATCCCTTTGCCTCCCCTCTGAACAGGCAACTCCCTCAATTCATTTCCAGAGTCCTAAGGCCTTTAGCTTGGAATGTGGATTCTCTGGCCTTATGTCAGAAGGGTATATTCCTGTTCACCTTTCCTCCCCTTACTCCTCTTCCAAAGGTCCTTCAGAAAATTGAGGAGGACTCTTCAATAAATCTTGTTGGTGACTCCCTTTTGGCCTACACAGTACTGGTTCCCTCTCATATTCCATCTGGCCAGGGGCAATCATCACAAGTTACTTGACCACGTAGATCTTCTCACACAGGACTAAATAACTCTCCTTCACCATCAACTGAGAACTCTTCAGCTGATACTTTGGGTGATGTGGTTTTGATTCCTTTCTGATACAAGTTTTCTGAGGACATGCTTAGGGTCCAGCAGGAGGTCAGGGAACCCAATTCCAGAAAATCACATATGTGCAAACTGAGGATATTTTCTGTTTGGTGTCTTAAAAATCACCACAACTCCTTTTCAGTGGGGTCCCCTTGGTTCTTTCCTATTTGTGTGATCTACTGCATGCTGGTTTGATGTACTTTTCAGTGAAAGCCCACTTGTTAGCCATTTCTGACCATCTGCCCCTTGCTCCTTCTTTGTCCTCTTGAGGTCAAGCAGTTTCATAAAGGCATCCTTCATATTAGATCCCCAATAAAACCCGTTCACCCTTCTTGGGATCTTAATTTTTGTCCTTGAAAAGCTGACTCAGGCTGCTTTAAGTCTGCTGCTGCTTTGCTACACTGCACCTGCAAAACTGTTTTATTTGTTGTTTTAGTCTTTGCCATAAGGTAGCTGAACTACTTGTGTTTTTCTTTTTGAACCTGTATCTACTAGAAAACTGTACCGAATACTACTATGTATAGACTGACTAGATGATGTGTATGCTGCATCTTACTGTATGTACAGTATTGTACTATTTAATTATTGTATTTTGCTTATATTTCTGTAGAGCTCCACTGAAAATGGGTTTCTGGCCCAGTTGGAGTTTCCTAATAAACATAAATACAAGCCTTGATGGCTTTTTTGTTTTTTTCAGAGAGACACTGTGTCTGTCAGTATGAATCTTTCTTTTATGCCTAAAGTGGTTAATAAGCTGCCCTTAATCAGTTTGTCTAGCTCCCTTCTTTTTTCCCTTCTCTGCAATCTGCTAGTAAGAACGTTCTTCATAAGTTGGATTTGCAGACAGCTCAGATATTATTTAGACAAAACAAAGGACTTTCATAAATCTAATCAGCTTTTTGTTTGTTTTCATACCTGGAACATTGGGTTTGGCAGTTTATAGGCAAACCATCTCCTCCTGGATTTCCAAGCCCATTTGGTTTTGTTCTTGTCATGGTAAGCAGTTATCTGCTCATTCTGTTAGTGCAGTGGCTTCCTCAGGGGCTTTCTTCAATGGTTTTGACACAGTCATCCTTGAAGCTGCTACTTAGTCTTCTGTTAGAGCAGGGCAGGATTTGTCAAGTCTAACCTCCATGGGTTTGTGGAGGGCTCCTCCTTCCTACCCTCACTGTAGCTTTTGTACCCTCACAGCGGTGATGAATACTGCAGCATTGCTTTGGAAGAATGTAGAATAGCTGTGTAAAACCTTACCATAACAGTAGATGTCCTCCTTTCACTGTTGCAGTATTCACTCCTTTCCTTCTCCCTCCTTTCTCTTCCTTTTGCATGAGTTGTATTTTTGTACTTGTCAAAAAGTTCTTCTCCTCCTCTGCCTTCCTTCCTTTTACTGAATATACATGTCATCCATTCCATTGGGGGGGGGGTCCTAGTTCTACTTTTGTTGGTCAGCATATGTCTAATATATGATGGTCTCTAAGTAATAAAAGCTTTGGTATACTGGTCGGATGTTGGGCTATCCTTGGCAGCAGATGAATATCGCAACAATGAAAAAAAGGACTGCTACTGTTATGGCAGGATTTTACACAACTCTACTTTATTTGAAGTTATTCTTTCATTGTAGTCATGTCTTTTATTAGTCCGTTTGTTTCGGCAGCTTAAGTTCTTGCAAAAGAGATTGTAACATGATGAGAGATTGCTTAAGAAAAATGTATCCCTTTATAATACCAAGCAGTACACAGAAGCCTGCGTTTTAAAAGTTTAGGAAGCCACATAAATGCTGACATGTTTTTAAACCCCTCCGAAAACTCTCAAATAAAAGACAGTACTACAAAGAAAGAATATTACCAATTTTAAAATGCACCAAGCTGGGTAGAAGCCATAGTTTATCAATAGTTTATTAGCATTTGTTGTTCAGCAAATTCTGACTGGCTATATGCAGCAATACCACTTTTCAGCAGAGGCCTGAGAAGAAAAGCTCCAGCAGCTACAAAACAATTATGCAATTACAAAATAAGTATTAGAACAAAAAAAAAAGTAAACCCATTAAGTACAGCAGTCGTAACCTCTGTAAAGTTTCTAACTTTTCACTATGTATGAAAAAGAGGATGCGGAACAATAAGTTAATTATGTTTGAGTATTTATTACAAAAAAAGAGATGAGAAGTGATGCCATCTTTGAGGTATTACTATTCCATTAATCAGACGTGTATTATATGAGAGATTAGCAGTAATAATATGCCATATATAATGCTCCATATAATATCTTTGAACAGGAATGACCAGCAAGGATAAAGCGTAGAGTCAAAGGCTAATACAAGGAGGATAGCTGGGGTTGATAGCAGCTATCGGTGTAGTTAAACGCTTTGGTTTCCAAATAATAATGGAACTAATAAACATTCTTTCCTTATATTTTAATAATATATCCTATGCATGACATTTAAAACACACATTTAAGTCCAAATATATAAAAAACTCATTTGATAAAAGATACAAGTAAGTATACATTCATGAAAATAATAGTAAGATGTTAAAATATGTTTAAAAAGAAATGAAAAATAATGTACTAGTTAGACATGGCCAAATGTGCAGAGGTTTCAAGACATTTGTATTCTTTGTCCTTGAAAAGGTACACTTTTTTGAGCTAAGGAGGAAATTGGGAACCATACCTCGAGTACAAGGGAGTATATTGACAGTTATTGCTTTGATCTCTCAAATCTTTATTAGTGTTTTAGCAATACAAGCAGCTAAGCTGTTAGGAAGTGTTTCAAAGGGATAAGAGTTCAGGCTCCTTTAATAACTGGATATAAGATGAAATTAGGAAAAGTTTGTATACAGATATTTTGTATCATCAAATGAGTTGTGGACTTTTTTTTTGCCAATGATGTATTTTTTGTTTGATTGTTACAAATAATGTTCAGCTGGATTCATAAAGGTCACCATGAGGTGTGTGCACTGAGTAGAGCCTGCAGCACTGGGTGGTGGAACACTACACGTGAGGGATAAATCTTAAAAGTCATGCCTGAGCGGCACCTAGACAAGAATGGGGATTGGAGTAACCACTAGATACCAGGGGTAAGATTTTTATTTCTCGTGCCTTACAGTACTTAAATTAATGGGTGGGGGGGTTACTAGACACCACGGATAACTTTTTTATTTTGATGCCCTAATTGCACTCAAACTTAACTGGGATTATTAGGGGAACCACTAGACACTAGGGATAACTGTTAAAGATATGACGTGTGATACTACTGTTTGGCATTAATGACTGACAAAAATCTTTTGTGCTTTTCATGGCCAGAAAAAGACATGTCAGGGACCTTCAGACCACATGGAGTCTGTGTGTGTGTGTGTGTGTGTGTGTGTGTGTGTGTCTGTGTGTGTGTCTGTGTCTGTGAGAGTGAGAGTGAACAGGGTGGTGTCTCTGCTTTCATGATGTGGCTGCCAATACCATTAATTACCAAAGGATCTGCACTCCATGATAGTTTACTGTGATTCAGAGACATACAAATTAGCCAGTAGTAGGGTCTTTCCTCATTGAGAATAATGCATCTCTGAATCACAAATCACCATATTACAAAAAGATTCCCCTTATGGCCTTTGGTAGGGTTCTTTATGAATCTTAGGGGTTCTTAAAACTTTTAAACATATTTTAACATCAATTAACATATATCCATATACAGTTATCTTTTAATTGATCACATTTGTTTTTGTATATTTGGACCTAAAACATGGGTTTATAATGTCATGTGCATAGGAGGTAGTAGTATTTAAATGATCTTTATTAGTTCTGATATAGTTCCTTTATTCTATGGGAACAAAAGCACTTAACATTAACTGTTGATCAACTGTCTTTTCTACCCAGATGGATTGTTTGGATTTTACTGTTTTTTTTTTTTTCATTGATCGGGGACATTTTGGGTTACTAATATCAGTTTTCCCATCCTACAGAATATAAGGGCAGGAGTGAAACATCTAATTATTTCCAACCTTCCCCTGGATTTACAAACAGCAGTCAGAGGGGAATCAGTGCACAATGATTATAATTTGAAGTCCTTTTATCTGTGGTCCTCACTCTGTATTACTGTTAAAGGAATGAGAGTGAGGTGTCGTTATGGTAGTAGTGACCAAGGGTTAGTGAATAAGGAATACATCCTTAACACATGTAATGGACACTATTTACCCATGGCTATATATACATAATGCATTCTCAGGCTTATTTATGGGCAGGACTCATCTGTGGTCTGTGTTGAAGGAACATAAACTAGGGTCTAGTTAAAGGAGTAGCACTATCTAAAGATTAGGGTAAAAATAGTATTGCCTAAAAAAACAGCTAGAGGAAACATTTCCCAGAGTAATCGGTAAGGAATACAGCCTACACATCATTTGTGGCCAGTGATCACCAAGGGTCTGCCTAAAGGGAATACAACTAAAGGCTTAATTATTGACTGCTCTCATCCAGGGTAACTAATCAAGTAATCAAGTTATGAGGCTCTGATATGCACAGTAATCATCTAGGAACTAAGCGTGAGGCCTAGTTATGACAGCAGTCATCCAGTATTACTGACCAAGTAAGAGAGTCTGAAGCCCATTTATGGACAATAATCATCTAGGATCATGGAGTTGGTAGTAGACCTCCAAGATTGCTCAACAAAGAACTCAATCTGAGAATGAGTTATGGAGTAACTATCCAAGGTTACAGAGCTAGTAAAAGAACCCAAGTCCAAGATTATCGTCAGTTATAACTTACGGTTATTGAACTAGTAACACAACCACAGACCTAGTTATGTGATAATCAACTATTTAAATGAAACTTTATGGAAATCACTGTGGGTCAAGGTATTATGTCAAGAGTGTGAACTTAACATGTTGTTTCTTGTATGTAACTGATGTTACAGTGGCCAGGTGTTGATGTAATGTGATTAATGTTTAATTTTACATTGAGCAGGTTAATGTGTACATCATTCACATTCTGTTAATAAGACTATGATGAGGTGGTTAGATACTAAAAAATGACACAGTAGAACCATGACGGTAGTATGGGGGTGGTGAAGATGAGCAGTTATAACAAAATAAGTAGCGTATTCCTTGTGCTGCTACAGGGCAGACACGCTTCCTTCAACTGACTGAACTTGAAAGCTGGACAAAAGTGGTGATATTGTGAAGAAAGGCAGACAATGATCTTAGCAGTGGTCTTCACATCTGACATTGTGTACTTAAAATGTAAGCATCAGTGATTTATAGATTAATACATCTCCGCGGTGGTGGTGCTGCGGTAGCGTTGTCACCTCACAGTAAGACGCTGTCCGGTTCGATTCTCAGCTAGAGCGTCTTCTGCGTGGAGATATGCATGAATGTGCATACCTTCGTTGAAGGTTGTGTGTCAGGGCTGGTAACTCAACACGTAAAAATCAACTACCAATCATTAGCAGACTGGAGTTCCACTGTGGCGACCCCTAACTGGGAAAAGCCGAAAGACACAAACAAGTATCAATGACTTAGAGATCCGCGGTAGTGGTGCTGCGGTAGCATTGTCGCCTCACAGCAAAACGTCCCGTTCGATTCTCAGCTCGAGCATCTTCTGTGTGGAGACATGCGTGAATGGGCGTGCCTTCATTGAAGGTTGTGCGTCAGGGCTGGTAACTCGGCATGTAAAAATCCACTACCAAACATTAGCGGACTGGAGTTCCACTGTGGCGACCCCTAACCAGGATAAGCCGAAAGATACAAGTATCAATGACTTAGAGATGCGTGTAAAAAATAAAACAGAAAGAAAATCAGTTTTTTTTTGTAAACAACAGTAGATACACTGAAACTGATGCTTGTTTTGTCACTGTAAAGTTAGCAATATAGTAAGTAAAAGTTGAAAAGACAAACTTCAAAATTAGAATAACACTTTTGTAATTGAGATGGCCTCATTTCCAGTGCTGTTTGCAGACTGAAAGTGCCTGTATTAATATTTTATAAAAAAAACTATGGTGTTAATTTATACACTCAATGGAAGCAGTGGTGTTTTCTCTAGGAAAAAAAAAAAACAGAAAAATGCCATGTACTATTAAGAAAATTATATACATATGTAAAATGAAGATTAGACACAGATATTCAAGAATATATAAAGTTATAAGTATGGTCTTTTATTTAAATCAATTGTCAACGTTTCACACTAGGTTCAATAAATAATACAGGCGAGTATGCAGGCTTTTTCCTGGAGAATACTGATGGATTATTATGGGTTGTGCCAACTCGGTCACTGTACAAGAAAAGGTCTTATGGCCAGTTAAGCATGACATTAGCTCAACACCAATGTATAAGGAACACAGCCAAGACCCATTCCAGATGTCACACCCCCCCGCCAGAGTTACTGAATGAGGGTTTGTTACAGACAACAGCAACTCAGCAACACATGAAAGATCCTGAAGTATCATTGTGGATAACACTCGCCTAGGGACAGCGAACATGGAACCCTCCATTAGGAATGGCATTATGGACAGCATCAATCCATACAGAAGAAACAAAATATTAGATCACATGAAGCACCAGTAACCCATAGTAACAGAAGATGAAGTGCAACCTTGGAATCTGTATGGAAAAACTGTCTTGGGGTCCATGCAAAAGAGATGCTTCCTTAGAGTCAGCTATAGAAAGCATCTTCTTAGTTTGCAGCTCAAGAAACACAGACATAGGTTCAAATATTGGCCAGTCTCAAAGCATCAGAGAATAAATGAGATGAAATAAGTGGTAATTTATGGGTGACACTTGCTCTTGGTCACTGAAAAGGGGTACAGTCCTGGGGTCAGTTGTAGGAAATGTGCCTGAGTTTATGAAAATGGAATACAATCTTTGAGCAGGTATTTAAATTATATGTCAAAGAAAATGAGCACAGCATTAAGGTCAGTTTTGAGAAGTAATCACAAAATGTCACCACACAGTGAGCAGAGTCTTAGGGTCAGATATGGCCAGCAGCTAATTAAGACCATTAAACAAGGAGGTCAGTTTTTGTTACCATTATGGTTGACATATTTCCAGGGTCAATGAAAAAGGAACAGAGACCTAAGTCAGTTATATGCAGTACTCCCTCAAGGTCAGTGCACAAAGAACAGAGCACTGTTCATTGATAGCCCAAGAGTTAGGGACACCGTCTTATTAGCTAAAAGCCACAGTAACCCAGGTCTGGTTTGCAAAGGCCATGGCCTGCAGTCTTCTCTGAACACCACTGTCTCAGAGTGTTTAGTTAATTTATTTATCCATCCTTCCTTTGTTAACCCAGTTGGACCCATTAGGCTACCGGCCTCCCTTCAGGGAGACCTGAGTTGAGAGTTATACTACTAATGAAAATTTGGCCAGGGCATCCAGGAATTTCCATTACTCTTTTCCATACATGCCATGGGATCTTTTACATCCAGCAGAGCTGCCACCAACTCGAGTAGCTGGCACCTCACCCTCTCCGGAGGACAATTCACTGAGGAGTGCTGCAGTGCATTATCCACAATCCAATCCCCTGGAGTGGGAATAGAACTTACAGACTTCTGGTCTTCTAGCACCTAAGGTGTGTGTGTGCTGCCTGTTGTGCCCCTGACACTGCTTCAGTAAGACTGAAACAAACTAAATGTGCATGAGCAAAGACTCTCGGTCACCAATAGGGACTGCAGTCATAGAATCAGCTTACAGGAGGCAGAGAGCCATGAGCAGTGTCACCTGGGGGAAAAGACTGGTCAGTTGGCAGATGTCATTAGCTTTTCTACATTTGTGCCCATATGAGTGATGCTACCTTGTGTTATGCACTGACAGATCTTCAAGCCATTTTTTCTTAAACTGAATAAAGATGGAAAATCAGCTTTGATATTCTGAATAATAGCATCATAACCCCTCTGGTATATGGTTATATTTGCTGTGCTATTTTATCTCTCTCCATCCATCTATCACTGGATATCCTATTTTATACTCCAGGAAAGATTGGGCATGGTTGCTACAGTTACCTTTTATTTCACTCCACCACCATCGACCCCCCCCCCCCCAGCCTACATACAAGCATACACTTGTCTTAACTGACTTGAGAACATAATTTTATACTTTTTGATGTATAAAGTATCAAATACTTGACATTATTTTAACAATCTGGCATTTTTGCTATTTCTTACAATTTTTTCCACATTACAAAAAAAAATACTGGAACAGTAACATATTTTCCATCCTTAAAATTCTTTAGCCCCTGCTTGTCTACGCACTTGGATGTTATGATTCCCAGCTTGTGACATCTGCATATGTTGCCCTGGTAACAGTGATGTCATACAGTGTTATTGCTTTAAGGTGCAGATTAAACAGAAAGGCAATGGCTTGAAGTGTGAAATAAGGAATCTTTTTTCATATCGAGTCGTCAGTAATGAAAAGACCCGTGGTGGTGGTGCTGCGGTAGCGTTGCCGCCTCACAGTAAGATGCTGTCCGGTTCGATTCTCAGCTAGAGCGTCTTCTGCGTGGAGACATGCGTGAATGGGCGTACCTTCATTGAAGGTTGTGCATCAGGGCTAGTAACTCAGCATGTAAAAATCAACTACCAATCATTAGCGGACCGGAGTTCCGCTGTGGCGACCCGTAACCGGGAAAAAGCCGAAAGAGACAAAAGTAATGAAAAGACAAACAAACATTATACTCTGAAGGAATTACAACTTTTTTAAGATTCCAGTGCATTGTGCCTTTTGAAACAACTTCATTTTTATATAATTAGTTGTACTTTCTACCTTCTAGCATCTCAGTCTGAGCTATACTCACAAATATGTGCAGACCAGTCATATAATTAGGCCTCTATATAATGTAGCAATAACTTGCATCTGTAAGCCACAAAGTGCTATTCTAAGTTATTCATTTCTTAGTTTGTTTATTAACTCTTTTAGACTACTGTAACAACCAGTTCCCCTTTTTTCATGAGCAAAACAAATGTAATAGATCAACTGTACTTTTATGGAAAATACAGAATCATGCATGTAAATCTCTAACAACTGTGAATAAGAAACAGCTAACTACCTAGTGACAGGAGACAAGTACACACATTGCAATAAGGCTGCTGTGACACAGTTCAGCTCTCCCAGATTACTGAGAATAGTCTGACACTATGGAAAACCAGATATACACTTTAGAAATGCAGTTATTTGTTATGTTGTAATTAAGCTAGATCTAGGGTGAAAATAACCATCTCAGATCTGGCTAGTGCTGTTTTGTACAACAGAAAATGTCTTTGTTATTTATAAAATGCTGCAAACGATACTTTGAGGCTTGCAAGGCAGGCAGAAGAGGGAAAGAAAAGGAAGTAGAGCACTGAGCATTCACAGGATGCAAGGAAGTGTAGGGGGGCACAGTCATGGGGATGCACAGGGACGTAGAGAAGTGTAGCAGGAAGGATTCGTGGAGATGTAGGGAAGTGCAGTAGGGCATTCACGGGGAATCAGGAAAGTGCAGCTGGGGGCATTCTTGTGAACACAGGGAAGTGCAGCGGGGTGCAGAGGAGTGCAGCAGGGGGTCTTTACAGGGACGCAGGGAGGTGTAGCAGGGGGGCATTCATGAGGATGCAGGGAAATGCAGCAGGAGGCATTCACAAGGATGCAGGGAAATGCAGCAGGAGGCATTCACAAAGACACAGGGAAATGCATCAGAGGGGAATAGGTTCATAGGTTAATTCTTGGCAGGAGGACTAGGTGACCATACAGACCCTATTCATGCAATACAGAGAGTATAGTGGGAGGGTTTGCCACTACTGTCTGTAAGGACCATACTATTTACCCCAGGAGGAAACTTTTGTATACCCATCCAGTTTTCAAGTTAGAACTTGAAGAAGGTCAGTGTGTCACATTGTTTGACATGCAAGAGGGGCTACTTTTATAGGCAGGAGATATGTTGGATGAGGAACTTGTCTCTCCAAGAGGTTTTCAGCTGTGATGAAGGCGTAGGTCTTTGGAATAAGTGTTTTTAGTATCACCAGTGAAAGAGATTTTATATAGGTGATATAAAACATGTAGCCAAGACAGCATTCACAGAGATGCAAAGATAAAGTATGGAGCATTCATGCAGTTGTAAGGAAGTGTTATAGGGTGCATTCATAGGAATGCAAGAAAGTGCTATATGGCTGATTCAGAGGTATGTAAGGAATTGCCATAGGGAACTTTCATATCAATACTGGGAAGCACATTAGGGATCATTCATGTTGCAAGGAGGAGAAGCAGGGAGCATTCTTAAGGATGTATGGAAGGAGCAGTAGGTATAAGTTCACATTATTTCTAGGCAGTTGATTGGGTAGATCATTAGTAAACTAGCCAGTGCAAGTCCCACTACTTGTTACACATTTTACTAAGGAATTGTGGGTAGACCAAGAACAGAAATGTATTTAAGCCTGTCCATCCATTTGTCGAGACTGTGTTTAACATGAACAGATGTTTTTCAGAGGAGAGGCATTCTTTGGTATAGCTACCTATCCTGACAGCAGGTATTATTTATGTGCTGTGAAGGTTTTAGAATTTCTGCACATGTGTTGGTGCTCTTATAAATGTGAACATCTAGGATGCCATGTAGGACAAGGTCATGGTAGAGGTCATCACATAGGATACTATATGAGGCAGAGGGAGAACAAGCTTTAAGACTTTTAGCGAAGATTATGGACCTCAGGCCTTTGATTTTCTTGACATGAAAATATTGGGTTATTTCAGGCTGTATTAGTTCTGGAATAGGTATACAGTGAAGGGAGCATTATATTCTATTGTGGGCCTAATAAAGGAGGAGGTGAGAGAGAAAACACCCCCCTTGTACCTAAAAGATGTACCACTGGCAATCAGTATGCTGTACAGAAGGATTTTATAATCACTGTAAAAGCATGGTGTTTAAAGCAAAGTTTATTGCTTAGAAAAGTGCCCAAGTCCCCAATAACTGTAGTGATTTTGAAAGGATTGTCATTTACGTGGTAGATGTGTAGGTGCTCATGTTTACCAAAGGACATACTATTACACTTTTTAGCATTTAGTTTTAAACCATGGTCCTGGCAGCAATTGTTTGCATGCATTAGCCCCTCTAGCAGGATCTGGGAGTCTTCTGGACATTTGACAATGGCTCCAAATTTGCAGTTATCTGCAGACTTGGCCAGCCAAAGACCCTTGATAACAGCTTTGATGTCAGGAAAGTAAATACCAAATAGGAGTTACCCTAGTACTGGGCCTTGGGGATGTCACTGTAAGGAGCCTTTTACAGGAGTGAGCACCTCCAGTCTTAATTTGTTATGTTTTATCTGTGAGCCACTTTGCTATCCTGTTGGCTACATAAGAGTTTTTCTTCAATTTTTTTCCTCAATTTTTTGTAGAACTCGTTTACAAGATACCTCCAAGAAATACGTAATTCAGTTAAGAAATACGCAGTTTGAGACCTGCATTAATCCAAATTAACTGGAAAAGTGCTAATTGCATTTTAAAATGCCACTCTATCTGTAACCCAATGTATTTATATGTACTTGGAGTAAACCTAATATTGTCTCTGTTGCTAAGCTCTAGCTGAAGTTTAAAACTCCAACCTGCCTGAAACATTAAGCATTTCACACATTCCAGGATTGTAAACTAGATATTCAGACTCCGTTGCTTAGATAATCTGTGTGCTGTGCCTGCTACTGATCACATTTTACTCTTTCTGTGCCTTGTTAATTTGTGTTATAATGGTATTTAAATATGTTTAACTTAAACTTTTCTTCTTAGAGTTGCTTTAGCCAATTTTCAACTTGCAAACTTACTGAGTATGCCTTAACTGCCTGATTATAAACTCCTGACTCTTGTACTGTATGCTTCATTACCCCTTTTTTTCTCTCCTTGCATATTTCAGCCTGTGTTCCTGTCTTCTCCTGCTCTAATCTCCAGAATGTACCCTTTTGGAAGTCCATACTAAGGAACCCACAAACAAGGACATTTTATCTCTAAAACTAAAACCCATCCGGCTCCCTGCAAGGCATTGTCAGTGAAAGTATGTGTAGTGCTCTATCTATTTTTGCCAGTTTGAAGGTAGTACATACTTTCTTGCAGGTCGCTGTACGCTTCCCTGCCAGGTCAGCCAGCAGCCAAAGCTCTCTCTCTTCTTGCCCACTGAATTACCCTACTCTCCCTATTTTACATATTTTTGCTTCTTCCTCTCCTTTAAAATAACCATACTCCCCCTCTATATTTCCTTACCCCCACTCTTGTACGTAAGCTCCTTCCTTTCACCTAACAGGATTTTCCCCTACAGGGCTCTCTGTTGTATTAAACTGACTGCCCACTAGGTGGCGCTCTTCCACCATTCCGCTGTCTCTAGCTTCTTTCCTACTCCTCTCCTTATCTCACCCATTTACTTCTTAGATAACTCTTTTACTGATCTCAGTTTCACTATTCTCCTTGGAATACTCATTCCACTTTTCCACTCTACATTTACCCATCCCTATCCCTCATAGCCTTTGACCTTCTTCTACTGTTATTTCTCTTTCATTTCCAACCACAATCAGTCTTTTTACTTAGCATAACTGTGCAAACTTACCTTCTGGCTCTCACACTCTACTGATTGTTTTCCTCCCATTTTCTCCTTCCTTTGGCTCTTCCTGCTCCATTCGCCCTATGGGCTCACTCCGCTCCCCTACCCTGCCCCCAATTACCACCTGCCCCCAGTACCTCTACATTTATTCCTAACTAACCCCTCTCACTCAAACTAATTAACTAATCACTATCCTCTCCTTACCACCCCTCCCTTTCCTACTCCTCCCAACCCCACTTGACCCACCCTGTCCTCCTTACTCAGTCTCTCTCCCCCTGTAAAGACTTACATTCCCTTCTACTTCCTCTACCTCTTCTCCTCAGTTAACCTGTAAACTTCCTCAAACATCTCTCCCTTCATTTTCCTCACATTCTCCAAGTATGTCCTCCCATACCATTTATACTATCCTTGTCCCACGCTCCCTTCTTGTGCTACTAATTCCTCTTTATTTTGCTACTTCTTACTCTTCCAAAACACCCCTATGCCTACCTCCTACTCAAACCATCCCATGCGCTCTCCCAAAACCATTTCTAGCAACCCACTTCCATACAATAACATCCTCTCTTATTTCTCCTAACCTACTGCACCTATTCCACCCCAAACTATTCTCCACCACAAGAAATACCTTCACTCTTAAATCACTACTAGCCCCAAACAGCTTCCTTCTCAATAAACCCAAAAAGCTAGAAGTTATTCCCAATAATGACCTAGCCTTATCTGGAGATATCCATCCTAACCCTGGCCCTTGCCTCACAACAAACTCCTCCCCACTTCATCCATTACACACATCCATTCTCCCCCCTCCCTCTTCTTTTTCTACTTCCTCTCCTAACACCCTTAAGTTCTTTACCACAAATGCCCAAAGCCTTAATAACAAAATACACCAAATACAAGCTTGGATTTCCCACAACCAAGCTGACATCCTAGCCATCTCAGAAACCTGGCTAAAACCCCATATTGCTGACTCTGAAATCCTACTACCTGGATTCCAAATCCATAGAAGTGACCTTTTAAACAGAAAAGGTGGAGGCTCTGCTCTAATCTACTCCAACCTTCTCTCATTAATCCCTCTACAAACTCCAATTCCAAAATTCAAAAATACTAAACTAACTGCTTGTCTCCTACAATTAAATAAACATAAAAATATCTGCATTATCTCCCTATATATTTCCCCAGGTGACAACATCTCTACCCTTGAAAATATTCTTCACTGGGCCTCAACTAAAATAAAATTCGAAACCTAAATTCTAGGCAATGTTAATATTGATTGGAATAAAATCAACTCACCTTCCCCCTCCTTATTCATCAACCTCTACAATTTCTCCCAAGTAATTCAAACAACTATTCGCCCTAACAAACACCACCCCCCAGGATCCATCATTGACTGGGTCCTAGTCTCCCATCCTAATAAAATAACTCTCTCTGGTACTATCCCAGACACATTCAGTGACCATCTCCCTGCTTTCATACATCGCTCAACCAACAATACTACACACCAACACCACTATATCCACACTCGCAATCTCAGCAACTTCAACCCCTCAAATTTCTCAAACACTTTTAAATATATAAACTGGCAAATCCTATATACTCTTCCCCTTGACAATGCAGTAGAATATTTTAACTCTATCTTCCTGAAAACCCTCAACTCCCAAGCCCCACCAAGAAACAAACGAATCAAGACTAATTCTGCTCCTTGGCTATCCAAAGAAACTAAACAAATCATGCACTGCAGGGACAAATCCTGGAAGCTCTACCAAAAAAATAAGATGCCTTCTACCTTGCTTCAATACACCCAACTCCGCAACCAAATAAAGAAACTAATCACCTCAGACAAAAAAAAAACTACTACAATAAACTTCAATCCAACAATAACAAGAACCCAAAACAATTCTGGAAATCTATTAATTCCCTACTCCACCCAGGATCTAGAAATAATCCCTGCCCTGACCCTAGTTTAACTGACTCAGAACTAAGCTCTCACTTCAACACATTTTTTACAGAATCCATAGCTAATCTAACCAAATCTTTTCCCGACAATAATCCATCCAACTCTCTTTCCTCTACTCCCAGCACCCCTAATAACTAGACCTTTCCAAAGCCTTTGATACCATCTCCCACAAGCACCTTCTCTTTCATCTCTCCAACCTTCATCTCTCCCCTGATACCCTTTCCTGGTTCTCCAGCTACCTATCTGACAGATCT
This sequence comes from Protopterus annectens, assembly GCF_019279795.1. Taxonomy (NCBI): domain Eukaryota; kingdom Metazoa; phylum Chordata; order Ceratodontiformes; family Protopteridae; genus Protopterus; species Protopterus annectens. The sequence goes on from NC_056747.1 coordinate 99,097,990, forward strand.
CAAGCTGTCAGATGGAAAAACTCTACCTCCTTCTTGCCAACACCCACCGGTGTTCCCCAGGGGTCCATCCTCGGACCCATGCTTTTCAACATTTTCATTAAGAACCTTCACTCAATCATCCCTGATACGACAGTTATCCAATATGAAGACAACTCTACCTTAGTCTGTGCCGCCTCCAACCTATCTGAACTCCTGACTAAAACTCAAACAGCTTTTTCCACTACCGAAAACTGGATGCACCAAAACCATCTCTCTCTCAACTCTAATAAATCCAAACTACTTCTCTTTCCTCCCTCCAGAAAGTTCTCCTTTGACAAGAATGCTTTCAAAGTCCTTAGCCAAAGCAACTCTGCCATTGAAGTGGTCCCTTCTGCAAAACTCCTCGGCATTACCATAGACGAACATCTTAAATTTGATATCCACATCCAACAAAACATAAAGAAAACCCATCAAAAACTAGGCATGCTCTATAGAAATAACCGCTTTCTCTCCAACTCCGCAAGGCAAACTATTGCTAATACCTACCTCCTACCCTCTCTGTTATATGAAGCCCCTCTACTAACTAACCTATCTTCTTCCAACACCTCTAAACTTAAAACTTGCTATAATAAAATCTCCAAATTTGCAACTAAATCCAAAAACCTCTACTCACCACTGCCTAACCCTACAATCTCTGAACTGGCTGGAACTCTCACACCTCCTAGACTATTTCCAACTAACCACCGCACACAAATTAATATTCTATCCAGATAAATGCCCAGCCTTAACAAACATCCTTCCCCCTTACATCCCAACCAGATCTCTGAGATCTAAACACCAAAATTTAATCTCTGTCCACAAACCCAAATGCCCTGCAGGCCAACTCCTTCTCTCTTTCACTGTAGGCAAAAAATGGAACTCTCTCCCTCCTTCACTCAGGACTACACCTAACTGTGAATCCTTCAAAACCCTACTTTTCTCTTACCTATCCACTAAACGTAAATGCTGCTGCATTCACCCTACATAACAATCTTAAGAATTTCCCCTTTGAGCTCTCCATACTCCTGCTCTTCTCTGCACTATTACCTATTTTTCTATTCTCTAATTAAACCTAAGCTAGCATACTCAGACTAAGCATCTTCTCTCTCTTGACTCCAAGTATTGTATATATTGTAAATATCAAGTAATTCACTGGTGCTTATTGTCTAGTCAGTCTAAACTTACTGCCCTGAATGTAAATGCCTATAAACTGTGCTACCTATGTCAAAATTGTATTTCAATGTCAATTTATCCACCTGCACCTGATTGCATATATGTATTTACCATTGCATTATGTAACCTGTGTATCCATATATGTATGTCCTTACCATTGCGATGAGCAAAGCAGCACGCTTCAAAACAAAGCACAAATCCAAAAAGAAATAATGACAGAATAGCACAAAAATGAAGTTTAATTCACGAAGTAAAATCCACAAGATAAAATCCAATAAAACACACAAAAACACATTGTAATTACGCTGTTATACAACCACAAGTGAGTGCTTTCATCTCCAAAGGGAGATTTCTTCAGATTTTGAAGAAATCTCCCTTTGGAGATGAAAGCGCTCACTTGTGGTTCTATAACAGCGTAATTACAGCGTGTTTTCGTGTGTTTTATTGGATTTTATCTTGTGGATTTTACTTCGTGAATTAAACTTCATTTTTGTGCTATTCTGCCATCGTTTCTTTTTGGATTTGTCCTTACCATTGCATTATGTAACCTTTGTAACCATATTGCTTATTGGAGCTTTTCTCCCCGGGCCTCCACTAAAAATGGGCACACCACTGGCCCAGTTGACTTCCCCGGTAATCAAACTGAAATAAATAAATAAATAAAATTTTGTTTGATTAGTTTGCTTATAATGTCTTAATGTGGAATGGAATCAAAGACTTTGACAACTTAAGGTATGTTATTCATACTGATTTGCCTTCATCTAATGCCTCTGTGACTTTTTTTTAAACTAGTACACTAGATAAAACAGACAAAATGTAATCTTCACAGAACTAAATTGATTTGAGTAGAGGGATTATAAACTGCCAATATATTTGTTAAATCCATAATAATGCATTCCATTAACATACAGATAAGGATTACATCATAGTGATATAAAAAAGCACATTACGGATCATTCATAGGGATGTAAGGAGGTACCATAGAATGCATTCATAAGGATACAAGGAAATAAGCAGGGAGCATTCTTATGGATGTGTGGAAATGCAGCAAGGAGAATTCATAGAGATGTAAGGAAGAACCCTAGACAGCATTAGTAACAATTCATAGGGATTAAGGAAGTGTGGTGTAGAATACTCAAACGTAATGTAAGGATGTACTGTAAAAGGCATAGGGATATAAGGAAGTGTGTAAAGGAATTCAGTGGGGTGTAAGCAAGTGCTTTCTCACTAGGACAATGGAACCTCCATCAAACAGGCTTACAGTGAAATCAGTGCCTTTGAAGGTCCATAATCCACCTTCTCTAAAAATAAATATCACTTACGGAAGGGGGAAGTGAGAATGCAAGGAAGACTCTGAAGTCGGAGGTCTCATCTTTACCACAAGGCAGTGCATTAGTGGATCATGCCTTCAAGTTAAGATAACTCTAATACTGCATTACAATTACAAAGGTGCTGTTATCCCCAGCACAGTAACAGAGCTCACAATTCTGTTTATAACAGAGAAGTGATCCCCATCAGTTTTGGATGCATTAACTGGCAATTAGCCTGTTTACATATTCTTTGACTTTTATACAAATGGTTATAGTAAAGGAAATATTGCCACTGGGGTACTGTAGATTTCTTATCCATCCACTGAATACGATTTACACTTTAGAAATACTAGCAAGTAGGGAAATATTTAACTTGGACATATCTGTGCTGGCCACAGAAGTGTCAGCTGTTAGATTCCAGGTCTAGCAGTGCTGGATAAAAAATGTTCATGGGAGTTGCAGAGAGAATATAAAAAACAACATTACGGATTTTTTTAAATGCGTCTGGCAAGAGGGGAAAATAAGGGACATATAACAATATGGTAGTACATCAACACATTATGTTCTAGAAAAAAGTGTTCTTGAACTGTGGTCTGCGTGATAATTTTAGGAATCCTGATTTTAAGGAAACTTGAGGACATTTTTTTCAGACAATGGGTGGTGGATAAGTGGAACAGTTATTGCCGGAGGATGAAATGATAACAGGCATAAGGAATGTATGAGTTCAACATGAAAGAATTTCGAAGGTCAGCGATAAAGAGCAACAGGCTGTATTTGAAAAAAAAAATCAACTTTTAAAATATTTTCCACATTCAAAAGTAGTTAGACGAATACAGACTATTGCAACCTTACAAGTTTTTTGCTTATATGGGAAGAATAGATTGGCTAGAGACAGCTTAGATGCTGAGACATAAATAGGTGTGGCAGGGGTATGAGGACAGTGAAAATCATCTGGTTAGGTTAGTTGGACCAAATCTTCCTTTCAAGAGATATGCTTACTGAAATATGAAAGATTACATCAGGATTGTTAGTATATTCTACAAATATGAGTATGGCCTCATCCATCCCTCCCCCTAGCACTGCAACAGGCCTGTGACAGTTTGTCATTTATTATATTACTGTACAGGCTCACTCCTTAATATACGCTGATATCTTTTACTACTCCTATTTTTATACTGTTAACACAAGTGAGTCACATGTGACTGCTTTAGTCCAGGGTGCAGAAAGGGAAACTGCCTGTCATGTGATTGAAGCAAACAAAAAACTCTTAAATATATGTCATGCTATAAGCATGAGGTCAGAACATAACAGTCAAAGTACAGATGAGTGCAAATTATGATACAAACTCAGCTCAACAAAAAGCCTGTGCCATCAACACACACACACACACACACACACACACACACACACACACACACACACATGTCTATACAGGCAAGAAAACAGCTATATTATGTGCTAATGGTTACAGAGGCACCCTCACCCCTCTTTTTCAGAAGGGAATTCTTTTTATGCTTATATTCTCTTTCTGGGGTGTTGCAGTATAAAGATAAGGAGGAGATGATGTCACTAAGCTGAACTGCAGACGTTCTCGGAGCTACAGCCATGATCGACCAAAGCTCTACGAAGGGTACCTCCCTGCAGGAAGTCTGAACTAAGGGTGGTTTCTTAGAAAACATTTTGAACAATACTGAAAGGTCAAAAGCTGTAATCATTGTGCAAGTTTAACTTTTCATTAACTTTTTAAATCCCAGATGTCAAACTAATTTGAAGTAAATAAAGAGTTTAACATATTTTGAATTTTAAGACAAACTGCAAAGATTACAAAACTGTGGTAGATATCCATGCTGTGATACAAATGTAAAATCAAGCAACTTAAACTGAATTATTTCAGTGGCTGGTTAATTACCCATTAGTTAGTTTTACATTGTTTTAGAGAATAAGCATTTGTAGGAAAATTTGCATTTCACTAGTGTGTGTGGACATGTGAAATGTTGCACTATGATATCTTGAGTATCAGTAACTCAAACCACAAATCGTAAGATTTAATGGCATGGGGTGGGAGACTGGCATAATGGTTAAGGTGCTTACCTTAGAAACACAAGGTGCAGGGGTTGATTCTCACATGGGGTAATTGGCTATGCTTAAAATGCCCCATGAGGGCAGTTAGCCTAATACTAATCTATGAACCTATGTACATACATGATCTACACATGTGCTCTCACTAAAGTTTCATCACATAAAAGAGTTATTTTGTGTGATGGAACAGTTTTCATTGTACCTCCATGAGTATGTGTGTGTGTAAAAGAAATGATGGCCAGAAGGGGTTTGAATCCCACCATAACCAAGCAGTATAAATGGGGAAGGATGGGGAAGATGGAGGTTTAAATTGTACCACTGCCAAGCATGACTGGTGCTAAACAGATCAAAGTATAAATAAGGCACATAAATATGAATCACTAAATCATTCATTATATGTGACCTGGTCACAAGAGCCAGCAGGAAATGTACATTGTTGTCCTTTGTGTGTCTTGGTTTTGATATGTGAAGACATGTATATTATTGCCCTGGGTACATGCTTTGGCTGTGAATGGTGAAGATGTGCATTGTCCTGAGAATATGCCATGGCTATGAATGGTGAAGACATGTACATTGCTGCCCCTGGGTATGTGCCTTGGTTTTGAATGGTGAAGACATGAATATTAATGCCCTGGGTATATGCCTTGGCTGTGACTGGTGAAGACATGTATTATTGCCCTGGGTATATGCATTAACTGTGAATGGCGAAAACATGTACATTGCTAGCCTGGGTATATGCCTTGGATTTGAATGCTGAAGACATGTACATTGTTACCCTGTGTATATGCCTTGGCTTTGAATGGTGAAGACATGTACATTGCTGTACTAGGTATATGCCTTGGCTGTGAATGGTGAAGACATGTATATTATTGCCCTGAGTATATGCCTTCACTGTGAATGGTGAATAAGTGTACATTGTTACCCTGGGTATATGTCTTGGCTCTGAATGGTGAAGATGTATATTATTGCCCTGAGTATATGCCTTCACTGTGAAGGTGAAGATGTACATTGCTGCCCTGGGTGTATGCCTTGGCTCTGAATGATGATGATGTGTATATTATTGCCCTGGGTATATGCTTTCACTGTGAAGGTGAAGATGTACATTGTTGCCCTGGGTATACACCTTGACTGTGAATGATGAAGACATGTACATTGTTGCCCATGGGTATATATCTTCACTATTCACAGCCAATAACAGGTTTTAAAATGCTGTTTCTGCTGAGCAGAATCTTTGGCTTAGTTCCCTAAACCCTATTCTCACCAATGAGTGTAACCATCTCCCAGTGCTCTCTTGCCCACAATAACTGTATTTGAAACTCTTACATTCACATGTACACATACACTAATTCCAGAAAGGACAGGAATATTCTGGGATACTACATCCTTCTGTTCTGACTTAATGTACTACACTGACACCACTCCAGGTTATAAGGCTTTGAACTTCTTGGCTACTGTTTTGTCTTGTTAGAAAATAAACGCAAATGGTAATGTGCAGAGTAGCCTGGTCAGTAGAGGTGGATGCCAGCAGCTTCTAACCACTTAGCCACCACCATCAGATAATAAATATAAAAACAGATGCCCAGTCCCAAATTTTTTAAAAGTGAATATATAAAAAAAACAAGTTAGGCAATTCATTTAACACTTGAATAAACAATGAGATATAAAACTGCACAAAAAAATAAAATCAATCCTCTTGAACACACACACACACACACACACACAAAATAAATAAATACATGTTTTTCATTTTCTCTCAGTTGAAAGAAAAACTGCCCTGACTGAGTTTGCATAACCTATCAAGCAGAGAAGTTCACAACTCACAGGCTGAAGCTAAAACTTTCCAGCTTTCTGGTTTATATCTTTTGCAAAGCAGAAACAAGCTGACCAGTTTACATAGTACTTGTAGCTTGTGTTGGCCTTATTATCTCTTTATAGAATCTTCTAATTCTCTCATTCTGGCCTGGAAAAAAGCCACAGGTCTTTCATGTCCTATCTATAAGTTTGGTAGTTTCTGGCAGGATTTAAAAACGTGATACGTTTTTTCTTTCTTTACATTTATTGAAAAAAATGATACAACTTAATAGATCTGTAAGTGGAACAACAGCGTATTTTTTTAGCTTACTTGCTGTAGGTTTTACAAAATATGAGTGTAGCTCAAATATGTTACATTCTGATACAGAAAACAGTGGCATATATATGAAGTGCGCAAAGAGCTTTTACCCCTAACTCTTTTTATTATTTTCACTGTGAGATACCCCAGCTCAAAGAATGATCAGACATTCAAAACATTAAGAAATGTCACATTTCTCCTTCCATGCTTCCATCTTGGATTTAAAAAAAAAAAAACTAGATTTGTAGCCCATATTTATGACTACAATATATAACAATGAAGAAAATACAAAAATAAATATAAAAATGCAGTGGATACACAAGAGCAGATGTGATAGAAGCCTTTAAAGCATCGATCGTATGAAGAGAACCCTTACTGATGGTCAAATGTCATTCTTTTCAAAGGCATTCTGTTGTGAGTTAACTCGATGGAATGCAGTTTGGAAAGTGGAGGACTAGCATTTTGTGAGATCCTTGAATACCAGAGAGGGGAATTTCCCCTTTCCCCAGAACTGTGTAATCTCAGAGTTAAGTTAGAGAGAGTATGGGGGGATGCAGTTCTACTTGTGAAGATGCAGGAGGCTTGCCCTCCTCTAAAAAATCCTTGCATTGATATTTGTTCTGTTGTTGGACAGTGTCTTTCAAAGATTAATGAAAAATACAAAATGATGGTGTTTTTTAAACAATTACTATTTATACTCTTATTTACAAGAAAGAAAATATGTGCATGTATTTACAAACATTATTATTTAAAGTGGAATAAGTATCTACAGGCACCTACAAGAATGCATGGATCGTGCTATCCCAAACAAAACCAAGACTCACTCCTCCAAGAAAAGGAAACCAGTCAGGTGGACCTCTGCCATACACAAGCTATACAATAGAAGGAGGAAACTAGTACAGAAGAGAGTAAAATCCCAAGAAGGGAAGATATCCCTGATCAGTATCCGCAAGAAACTACAATCCCTCATAAAATCATCCAAGGCGAGCTTTGAAAGAAAAATTGCCAAGGACTCCAAAGATAAACACAAGGCATTATTTAGCTATGTCAAGAATCTAAGTGCCAATGCTCAGATCTGCTCGGACTTAGTGCAGAATGGCACAAAATACACTGAACTGACCGATATCGCCAACATCCTGGCAGACAGGTTCAGTGCAAACTTCACCTCCCTCACCCTCAAAAGGGCCCATAACCATACCAGAAGAATGTAGAGCCCCTGAAATCACAGACACTCAGGTTAAAACAGCCCTCTCCAAAGCCAAAAACAGCATCAATGGGACCGGACGGTGTCCCAGGCTACATCCTACATGAGCTCAAAGACGTACTAACCCCTCATCTAAACACACTGTTCAAACTCAGCCTCTCCAGAGGCTATGTCCCCATTGAGTGGTGCACAGCAACAGTTGTTCCACTCCACAAAGGTGAAGCCACAACAGACCACGGGAACTATTGCCCTATAAGCCTGACTAGCTTGGTCTGCAAGGCTATGGAGCACATCATCACAGAACTCATTAACAGAGAGATTGGAAACCTCCAAGCACTGGACCCTACCCAGTTCGGCTTTGTTAAGGGCAGATCATACCTCCTAAACCTGGTGGACTTCTTTGAGACAGTTACGAAGGCTATAGATGAGGGAAAGGTGGTACATACAGCCTACCTAGACCTCGCAAAGCCTTCAACACTATTCCCCATTCTGGTATTATAGACAAGCTCACCAGCCTGAACATAAATCCCTACATCACAAGATGGGTTGCCAACTGGCTCATGGACAGAACCCACATGGTGAGTGCTGCGAGAGCTAGGTCCGACTCTAAACCGGTTACAGGTGGCATTCCCCAGGGCTCAGTCCTAGGACCCCTCCTGTTTGGCATATACTTCTCAGAGGTACAGGCAAGCACAGGAGGATTATGGCTGACCAAGTTCACAGACTACGGGCTATAATTGACTCCCTGGCTGACACAGACATCCTCCAAAAGGGTCTCGCTGAGATGGATACCTGGTGTCAAAATCATGGCTTCAAGCTAAATGCCAAAAAGTGCATAGTCATCCCCTTTGGAAAAAACAAAGTACCCACAAACTACCTCATAGGTGGTAGTCCCCTAAATACAGAAGAAGATGTAATAATGGATCTGGGGACCCAAGTAGATGGTAATCTCTCCTTTGATAATCACATTGCCAAAGTAGTTAGAAAATCCTTCTATGTGGCCCACCTAATCATAAAAGGGTTTGCATCCAGAACAAAAGAGGTCATTGCGCCCCTCTACTCATCACTCATCAGACCCATCATAGAGTACAATGCCCTATTTGGGATGTACCTTACAAGACACCTGCAACAGCTGGAAAGACCACAGATGTACCTCACCAAGAGGATCACTGGCCTCAAACAGATGCCCTATACAGCTCGACTGAAGAAACTCCAGCTGTACTCAGTTGCATACTGCCAACTCAGGTGATATCTGCCTGACATACAAGGCCATGTCCAACTCAGAATTGATGGACATGCTCCACCTAAAGAAAACTATATCCCCTCGAACCACATGCTCAAGGGATCTAAACCTCACCACAACAATAAATAGGACATGCTAGAGGGATAGATTCCTGTCCCAGAGACTTCCCATGCTTTGTAACAAGATTCCAATCTACATTAGGCAGAGCTCCTCACTAACACTCTTCAAGAGAAACCTTGATGAGTGGATGGGAAACAGAAAGTTTACCCCGGGGATCACTTCAGTGGCTCTGCTGGACAGAGGCACAGGGTACTAATCTAAGGGTGCGGCGAAAGCCAACACATTCTAACTAGGCTTATAAATGCCTTCGGGCAAATAGCCTAGTACCTACCTATGAACCTATTAACATGTAAATGGATTATCGGCAGCAGTATCAGGATGACCCAGCATAGACATTTGTTTTTTTGAGAAGGAATTGTATAAGATTACCACTGTTGTCCTTCAGTGATTGGACTCCTGATTCAGTTGTTCACCAGATATGTTTTCAGTACACATTATGCATGGTTTCAGCAATTTGCCATGCTGACATCACCTATTAATTTCCTGACAGCCATTCCATAGTCTTTATTGAAGTAACCATGGGGGAGTTTTATGTCCTACCCCGCCCCCATGTCTGAGGTGAATTTGCCTATGCAAGGACCTTCAGTACTTATGAGTGTGGATGTAACTGCACACACCCCGTAACATCTACCATATGGGCATGGCTGGTTGGAGCGCAGTTTGCATCACAGTCCTATATGCTATAGACCTCAGTGTCCAGTAGGTGCCAACTCTACAGTGAATCAGACCAACCCCACTCCCCTCAAGATGATTGACCTGGTATTGGCTGCACACTCCCACCCTCTTCCATTGCTTGTCCAGCACCAAGGTGTCACTAAACAATCCCAGGTAGTCTGAATTATTTAAGACTTTATCCCTTTGTCCCATGTTCTTTACATGTTAATGAGTTACCACTGGTATCTCTGGTTTCCTCTGCTATTCCACAGTCGTGCTGGTAGATAAACTGTCAGTGTCATAGTCCATAGTGTTGGCTGGTGTGTTTGTGTGCGTGTGTGTGTGTGTGTGTGCGTATATGAGTTAAGGAAAATGTGTGCATTTTATGTATGCACATCTGTATGTGTGTGTGAATTAAGGAAAATGTGTGTGTTTTATGTATGCACATGTGCATGCATGTGTGTGTGTGAGTTGTGTATGTGTGTGCACACATATGTGTATGTTTGTGTGGGCATTTCCTGTGATGATATGGCATCCCATTATTTTTTCTTTCCTCTCTTTATTTGTCAGTATACGTTTTCATTCAAGACCAATTAATGGCCAGGGAAAAGTGGATATAGAATTTGGATGGAAAGATATATACAGGACCCCCTAATAGAAGACATAGCACAACTTGCCATCTATAAAGTCAGTTTATCTGCACATGACAGCACCTAAAACGTGATGCAGAAAGCTTTGTCTTTGTACTCTTGTTCACTTAAATATACTGACTTCATATATAATATATAGACTGAATTCCAGCGATGCTGTGGTCATCCTTCCATTGTACAGAACACTGGTAAGGAAACATCCGGTGTACCATATGCACTAATAGAGTGGTAGATAGCTTGAATGACAGAGTAACTGAGAGAGAGAAGGGAATGATGATGACAGAGACTCCGAAACGAGCACACTTATAACAAAGGAGAGGAGGGAGAGTGACCCGAATGTTATCTGATAGTTATGGCAAGTGGAACGTCTGGAGTTAAACAGCACGTGGGACATAGCTGGCGGTTGGACTATAGATGTATCAAGTTAGATGTGAAGAAACTAATATCTCAGTGAGAGAGTAGCAGTGCCCGTAATGGATTGTCAAAGACAGTAGGTTGGTGCAAGTCATCCGAAGGATTCAGTACCGTTTATGATCGAGAAAACAGGGAGAGCTAACATTGCAGAGGGCTGCTGAAGTCCGTTTAGGTCATCTCTGTCTTCAAAAGAAGTATATTTCTAGGGCTAAGAAAAGGTTAAATCTCAACTTAACTACTTGTAGCATAGCCACAGCTCCAGTGGAAGTCTAAATAATAGTCTCAGTTGTATACTTCATTAAAAAATATGAAGAGATGTAATCAGTATATAAGCAACAGCTGTTATCTTTAGTTTACTCGCTGAATTTCCTAACACCATTGCTTTAAGCCTACACACTGACACGTGTCGTATTCCTTGACAGCACTGGATGGCCTATCCTGAAATTAAAAATAGCAAAGCAAAAATAGTTATCAACAATAAATTACACTTAGACCTGACAAGTGTACTAGAAATGTGGTGGATAGTAACTAACTGATGGCAGTGCCTGAATTCTAGAAATTTCAGACCAGTCTCTTAACCTTTTCATTTTTCATTCTTCCTTTCTTTTTTTGGCTACCTACTTTAAACAGATTGGTTGCGTTAGCTGGGAAACAGAGGCCATCTCAGAAACATGATGCTGGCAACAGTATCAGTGAATTTGCTAGTAATGAATACACAATCTGGTGGTTCTCTGTGGTTCCTATTAGTCGCATACTTGACCTGTTTGCCTGTCTGTCCCACAACCTGACAGGCATTCTCTTATGTTTGGAATTTTGGAATTCAATCCCTGCTTTCAGTTTTATCTCACTTCATGACATGGCACAAGACTTTTAATTCATTCCAAGCACTTCAGCCATAATCCAGGTCACAAAAGCAAGAGTAAATGCACTAGTTGTGTGCAGTGTTGAGAGATGGTAGTTCAACCAGCATCCAGCACTCTATGTGTAGAAGAATACTTTATTACAACTCTGTTACTGTCCAGCAATTCCTACTACTGATACATCACTGGTAATACGGTCCACATATTTAACCAAAAACCAGCACCAAAAAAGCATGAGGAGAATATTATTCGCCATTTGTCGCACAGACTTCATCAGAAACTGAGTACCAAACAACCACTCCACATTTTAAATGCATTCTGACCAATCAATTTCAGTTGCCAATTAAGTACAATTATATAGCAATACCATAAGAAACCTTAAATAAGATTAAATAAAGACTACATATTTTAATATGCTAGTGTTTAATTAACCATTATTTTCCTATTAAAAAAAAAACACTTTATACTAACCATGTCATTGAGTCCAGGAGAAATATATGAGGCTAACCTAAGTTGCCATTCTGCTCCCCTCTGTTCAACCAGGTTTCTAAAATTGCACCCCTTAAATCCTCTTGGACAACTTGCAGAACTGAAAAAATTTATTTTTTCCAGTTCGCACATTCAATGGAATGCTTATACAAAGCATTATTAAGGTTCTTCTTCTTTATAGCTTAATCATGCTCTAAAATTCTCTTCCTTAGAGCCCTGGTTGACATTCCTATGTAAAAAGCAGAACATGAAGAGCATAGGGCAATATAAACAATACCCGAAGTGCCACAATCACATCTACCTGGGACCTTTAAAGTCCTCTCTAAATGTGTTAGAAAGATGTATGGACCTCCGTGGATAAACCTACATGATCTACATCCTTTACATTTGAACATGCCCATAACCCCTCCGTCAGAAGTTCTAGACACCAATCTGCTAGATTCGCGCATATGTTTAAGGCTCAAACTCCTTCTATAAACAAAAGGACTGTCCCCTAGCACCTTGGCTATGTCACTATTTCCTAAGATAATCCTCCAGTTATCACAAAGAATTCTACATATAGCTGGGTTATTGACACTCCTATCCAAGCAAACGCTCGGAGTGTCTCTCTTAGTATGACCCCCAGCCCACTCCAAAATGGGCTCCTTTTTTGAGAATCAATGGATTAGAATAGGAGGAAAATCTACCTGCCTTCTAGAAATAAACCTCTTCTGCTGCTTGACTAAGCAATTCTTCTGGCTACCCCCGTCTCTAAATAATACTTTTATAAACTCTACATCATTAATAAATTTACTTTCATCCACAGTCGTATGGGAAGCCCTTATAAATTGGCCATGTGAAATGTTTCTTTTCATAAAATGAGGATGAGCACTTTTAAAATGCACGGAACTATTACAAAAAGTGTTTTTCCTGTGAATACTACTAAAAAATTTACCATGAATGTTGTCCCAATCAATACTTGCATCTAAAAATGAAACTTTCATTCCATGTTCACCTATGACAAATTATTAAAAGAAAATTTTAATATACAACCGTATGTGGAATTTTTAAGTCAAAGCACTACCTTTTTAAAATTCTGTTCGATAGTAAGTGCGCTATCAAAATGCAAAAACACGATCTCCTTGTATACCAAAATGTCCAAGAATGGAATTTGCTGAATATTCATGAAAAACTTAAAATCCATGAAGTCCATAGTACCTTGTGGTAGGTACAGAAAAGGTCATTAAGGGTATCCTGATCTCCCTTTCATATGACAAACTGACATCCAAAAATTGAACATAAATTTTGAGATTTTTGGCAATAGGGACAACTCATGACAAATTTATTTTCCCAGTAGCATAAGGTGGTTTTGCAGACTTTAAGGGTGCATCCTACCCCCATGGCCACAATGGATACTTAGCTATATAAATTCCATTTCAAAGGTGAACTTGAACAATTTCCATAAGGCAGCAGGGTGTGTTAATGTTTATAGTAGATACAATGGATCTGACAAGCATATTCCTAAACAGTACATGTCAAACTCCTAGGGGATAACATTGAAAAAGGTTCCTCACATCCCCAGTGATCAACAAGTCATTTCAATCATAAGTCATAGCAGTCTAGCCAGAAAGTGCAGTGAGTCTTTCAAGGCACCCAGGAAGCAATGCAGAAAAGGTTTGCACTTTCAGTCCACAAAAATTGAAAATGGTTCAGTAACAGATTGCCAACAGAAATAATAGGATGCATGGGTAGAACAGTAGTGGACTTTGCATATTTTTGGAATTCCAAAATCTTAGGCTTAGAAATGGTCAGAAAATTATATTCTTGTGGAGAAATGTCCCCTGTATCCGATAAATCTTTAATAATCAAACCTATAAACTTTTAAAGCCTTCATGATCTCATTGTAGGAAACCACTATATAAAATTCATTGTTCGTGATATGGGAGAACATCCAACTGGAATTATCAATGTGATTCATTAACTCCATCTCCACCACCTTTGTCAAGCTTCATAATACAAATGGTCTTACTGGTGGAAAGCCCTAACCTTGCGTAGGCTCAAACTGATGTTCTTATTTTTGATGTAACTCAGTGAGAGCATTCTTGAAGTCCTCCATATATAGTCTTTTAAAAACAATTAGATTGGGGTTCACAGGGGGGATTCTACTAGGATCTCGGAACCAAACTGCATGTAGGCTCATCTGCCACATTGTCATTCTGAAACAAAAATGCAAAGTTCAATTTATTTAAAAACGGTTCGAATTCAATGATCATATCAGCCTAATTCACATGCTCTTTTCGAATGAAAGTGAGCCCATTATGGAACAGCTGCTCAGGTTGAGATTGGAGGGTTACGCCACTGACATCACATATGATAAGAACAGTCTACCTGGAAGGTTCGTTGACGGTGTGTATAATGTAACCTAAATCCAAGTACAATGACTCTTCCTCCTGTGATTGTTTCCCTTCATTTGTTTTTATACAATGCTGTTGTTGACTGCTTTTGAGTCGGGCATTCCAAACGTCTCAGGGGTTCCTCTAAAAAAGCTGTGGACAAGTCATCATAATATTATGACACATCTGATTTTGGTATTTAAATGCTGAATAATGGCATTCTGAGAATAAAAGGCATAAGTGTACCTGCCTGATATTCATCCCTATCTCTCTGTAGATTATTCTCTTTCCTCGAGCTGACAAGCCTGGTGTGTTAAGAGTAACAGTAGAATGCGCGTGTTCAGACCTCTTATTGTCAAATAGTAAGTTGTTACAGTAGAAAGATCAACTTTCTTAGTCTCGTGCAATAAACTGTAGAGTAAGATCTCATAATGTCTGATCAAAGTATTTAAATATTCCAGTGCTTGCCTTCTGAAAAAAATTCAACAAATCCTTTTCTGTAGCAAAGAATCCTGAATGATGCAATTGGGAATGTTATGGAATTGCAAGCTTTTCACATCATTTCTTGTGTAAAAGAAGCATTGAAAATTGTAATTTTTTTTAATTTAATAATTTTGTTACCAAAACATCTATCTGTTGTTAAAATGTACCATGGTTGGTCAGCTGATGAGGAGCACCATTAGGCCATTTGTCAGTCAAAAAAAAAAACCCTCCGGTACCAAAAACCAATCATCCAAGCTTGAAGATGTTTCATGGTGAAAGGTAGAGGTATAGAATGGCTCTCTATCACCTCTGATCCAACATCATCCAGGTGCAAATGCATCGCAGCTGTTTACTGATAGCAGTAGACACTGGTAAAGAAGGAATATCTGTCCTGCCCAAAACAACCAAGAAGTACTGATTAATCCCCAGTGGTGTAAAAAATCTTGTCATGTTAGTAAAGAAAGTAGGCATACCATCATGTTTTCGAATAGTAGCAAATCCTTGGCTGGTGTTACCAATTTCGCTGTAAAAGGCTGAGAACTACACATGTAACTCTTTCTACATCAGACCAGGAAATGCCGCTGTAAGCAGCACTGCTCATCCAATCAGTCATTCTTGAAACCTATGCCATTTTAGCAGGTTATGTACTTAATTCAGAAATAGATGATATGCAAAAATATCACTTAACTATGCTGTTGGGTATCATGAATGAATTATTAAATGTTTAATATAGTGTCACAGCCTAAATAATTCCATAAACTTACATTGCAGATATTCTGGGTTCTGTACCCCTGAATGGTTACCACATCTGACATTTCTAAAGTCCCTTCTGCCTCCTGTAGTCAAGGGTAAAGGGTTTGTTTCCTTCCACCTTCATTTGCATACAGTGCAACTCTGAGCAAGTCATTTAACCTGACAGTGTTCCTGGTCTGATGCTGAAAACGGACAGTTGTGTCCAGTGGACTTTCTTATTAATAAATGTATAAAACAGATCACAGTAAACAGAACTGAAGTGATATTTCATGAGCTTAGGATCAAAGCTTAGTGGACTACATTATTTATTTCCTATTGAATACAGCAATAGCTACTTCATTAGCATAGCTTTTGGAGTTCTGCATGCAGTGTGGTGACTGTTTGGGGATAGACTGTGACTACCAAAGGCCAGCAGGAGACAGAGGCAAGTGCCCCCAGCCGACTGTTCTTCCAATGGGTGGAGGAGAATGGGATTAGGCATTGTCCTCTGGTGTCAAATGGAGGTGCAACAAGTAACCGACTGACCTGTAATGAACAAGAGTAAAGCGACAGCTTAGGAAGAAGTTGTAAGAGTAAGAAACTGTTTAGAGAACGTCAGTGCATCTTTAATCCTTTGTATAAGGTGACAAAACTAACACAAGTTGTTTAGATGGGGATCCCTACTGCACTACCAACATCACAACAGTTCACTTGAGAGATGGATGAAGCAGAATCCGTAAACATCCATTTGTGCATCTGGAAAGCTATACACTAACTCCTACAAGAGACAGTTGTTCAGACAATCAAGAACAGAGCAATAAAATGGGACACCCCCCCCACACACACACACACTCAGTGGTAGAGTTCCTAATGTACATCATGGGATGGAAAGACTACTGAGAATTCCAGTGGGGGGGGGGGTGATTAAGTGACTGCTAATGTCCAAGAACCCTGACAAAGTGAAAACAAAATGAGGATAACACAGCTGCATCATACGTAAATTATTAAAGTACTACTAATAAAACATACAAACCATCTTGCCATGCGTGTGTGTCTAAAGTGAAGTATAAAATGAGATGATAGTTCTATGATGTGGATATAAGAACACTGGTATGGTATTTTACTGTCCAAGCTCAGATCCTGGAAGAACTACATTGTATTTTCTTATATTTTTCATTCTATTCCTCCACATTCATTCTTGCCATCAGTTTTATTGGACTACCTCAACCCACCAAGTATCTTGTAATGTTGTCTTCATAGGTTCATAGGTAGGTACTAGGCTATTGGCCCAAGGGCCTACATAAGCCTAGCCAACAAGGTTCCCTGGCTTACGCCACTCAAGAAAGTTATTTTCCTGTGCCACTGTCCAGCAGAGAGACAGAAGTGATCCCCGGGGTGTATTTCCTATTACCCATCCACTCATCAAGATTTTTCTTGAAGAGTGCTAATGAAGAACTTTGCTTGACGTAGATGTGTAGCCTGTTCCAGAGTATGGAAAGTCTCTGGGACAGGAATCTATCCCTCCAGTATGTCCCTATTTATTGTGGTTACAAGGTTTAGGTCCCTAGAGCGTGTAGCTCGGAGGGATTGGGATTTCTTTAGGTGTAGCATGTCCAACAGCTCTGGGTTTGACATAGATTTACATGTTAGGCAGAGATCACCTTGGAGTAGGCAATATGCTACGGAGTAAAGCTGGAGTTTTTTGAGACAGTTAGTGTAAGGCATTTGTTTGAGGCCAGTAATCCTCTTTGTGAGGTACTTCTGTGGCCTTTCCAGCTGCTGCAGATGTCTTGTGAGGTACATTCCAAAAGGGGCATTGTACTCTATAATGGGTCTAATGAGTGTCGAGTAGAGGGGAACAATGACCTCTTTTTTTCATGGATGAGAACCCTTTTATGATGAGGTGTGCCACGTAGAAGGACTTCCTGACTACTGTGGCGATGTGACTATCAAAGGAGAGACTACTGTCCACCTGGGTCCCAAGGTCTCTTATCACACATTCAGTGTTGCTGCCTATGTGGTAGTTCATGGGTACAGAGTTTTTACCAAAGGGGATGACACTGCAAATTTTGGCATTGAGGTTGAGGCCATGGCTCTAACACCAGGCATCTATCTCAGCGAGGCCCTTCTGTAGGATGTCCACATCATTTGGGGACTTGACTATGGCTCCTAGTTTGCAGTCATCTGCGAACTTCGTTAACCAGAGGCCTTTTGTGTTAGCCTGTACTTCAGAGAAGTAGATACCAAACAGGAGAGGCCCCAGGACGAAACCCTGTGGTACTCCACTTGTCACTGCTTTGAGGTCAGATTTGGAGTCTACACCTTTTACAGTGTGGGTTCTGTCAGTGAGCCACTTGGCAACCCATCTTGTGATGTAGGGATTTATACCCAGTTTAGTGAGTTTAGCTATAATTCCAGAATGGGGGAAGGTGTCGAAAGCCTTGGCGTGGTCAAGATAGGCTGTGTGAACCACCTTACCCTCATCTACGGCTTTGGTGACTGCCTCAAAGAAGTCGATCAGGTACAGGAGGCATGATCTGCCTTTTACAACCCGAACTGGGTGGGATCCAGCGTTTGGAGGTTACCAATGTCTTTGTTTATGAGTTCCATGATGATACGTTCCATGGCCTTGCAGACCAGGCTTGTCAGGCTAATAGGTCGATAGTTCCCGGGATCAGTGGTGGCTCCTCTTTGTAGAGTGGGATAACTGTTGCTGTGCGCCATTCAGTGGGCATAAAGCCTGATGCAAGGCTATTACTGAACATGGTGCTTAAGTGGGGAGCTAGTTCATTCTGAAGTTCCTGTAAAACGCAGCCTGGGATGTTGTCCGGTCCCATGGATGCTGTGTTTTTGGCTTTAGAGAGTGCAGCTTTTACCTGCATAGTTATGATTACAGGGACTCTGCATTCTTCCTGTATAGCTATGGGCCCTTTAGGGGGTAAAGGGGGTAAAGTTAGCACTGAACCTATCTGCTAGGATGTTGGCAATATCAGTTGGTTCTGTAATTTTCATGCCTTTGTGCTGTAACTCTGAGCAGATCTGGGTGTTGCTATTGAGACTCTTGACATAGCTATAAAATGCTTTGTGGTTGTCCTTAAAATTAGTGGCAATTTTGTTTTCATAGCTATCTTTGGAGGATCTTATAAGGGATCTCAGCTTCTTACTGAGGCTGACCAGGGAGCTCCTCCACTCATGGGATTTTACTCTCTTTTGCAACAGTTTCTTGCTTCTGTTGTACAGTTTGAGTATGGCAGGGGACCACCAGATTGGCTTCCTTTTTTTGGAGGATAGCGTCTTCGTTCTGTTTGGGATAGCACGATCCATGCACTCGTATAAGTGCTCATGGAGTGCATTTGTGTAGGATTCAGAAGTCACTATGTTCCTGTTGTTACCATGACAATCCTTGCATGCCCTTTAAGTAAATGGATCTTTTCTGTACAATGAGGAAGAGCCCCATAAATTCTTACATGTAATGTTTGTGAGGGAGTTTTAGGTGACTCAAAAGCTATAGTTAAAAGAGTAGTCCTTCACCTGCTTATATCAGAGGTTTTGTCTACCCCTCTATCAGTACTGGCAAAGGTAAGGGATATAGCTTTATTGCTGGTACACTTTTAGATATTAATAATTATGAGTCAAGACAGTACAGAAATCATTTGTGACGTGAAGTATATTCTGTGTGCCTCCAGTGTGGATTTGGTGCACATTGCCAGTCCCCCACCCAAGGAAAGCAGTAGGAACTGATGCTAAATATACTGCTGTTTCAGTGTCCAGCTTTAATACTGACCCCAGGAAACTGCTTCTGCAAAAGGAAGTCTTTCCTCTGCTGCATTTTGCTAATATAGGAGATCTTCCTCTGTACCACATAACAAGTTAGTCAATATCGTAAAATGGGTTCTATTCATTTCATTAAAAGTTTGGTTTATCAACAAAGAAAAAAGGTGATTTATTTTATCTAAAACTCATCAACACTACATTTTAATGACACTCGTTTCATTAAAAAATGTGCAATGGTATAGAAAATGGCTGCTGGTGTGGTTTTGGAGCACAGGAATTAGTGCAAATTAGTGTTGTTCAGTATTTTCACCATGGTAATTCCCTCTGTTATGTCGTGGAATTATATATGTCAGGCAGGTGGGTGGTGCAGGAGCCCCCCCCCACAAAAGAGCTTTTGGAGCTATATTTTCTGTGTATAAAATTGTCAATGAAATGTCGTTCAGTGAAGAGTAGTGTTGAAATGCGTTTTAGATGAAATGAAGCATGTTTTCTTGTTGAAGTACCTTGGCAATGAAGTATAATAGAATTCATGAACTGTATGTATGATTTCATATGTTGTCATAAACAGCAACAGTTAAAGGTTTATATCAAAAGCAGTCAAACATATAAGGATGCAGGGCACTAAAATGCACATTTACAAACTCCCCATCTTTTATCAATATAATCTGGAGACATGAGCCATCACAATAGCTCTGAGCAGTGAGTACCTGTCATGTACCTCTATCTCAGCCTTCCTAACACTCTGGTAAGCCACTGATCAGATGCACGGGAGTTGCTAAAGCAGGAGCAAACGCACTGGTCTGTGCAATTATTATAGCGGAAAAGGCATTTGATTTGTTTGTTGAAATAATCATTGTCAGATCCTTTTTAGCTTTGATTTAGGCCCTAAGGACATTGTAAAGGCCACATATATGGACAGTTTACAGAAATAAGATATGCCATATATTTTTACATGTCTGGTAAAAGGAAGTAACTCGTGTACACATACACAGACATCCATATACATGTGGTTGTGCATGAATACACGCACATACAGGGGCGATCTACAAACATAATGAAAGTGGAGCCATGCACACAAGGTTACAAAAATTTGTAAAAAGACAGTTATGCGCATATATAGAGACACACAGACATGCAAACGCATAACCATGCAGTTACACAGACATATACACTAATGCACATATTATGTATTTGTGTAGTCTTGCAGATGTACATTCACCTGCAGAATGTGTGCTCATACAGACACAGAGTGTACACACAGAATCATAGAATGTGAGAGCATACGCAGAGAGAGAGACCCACCGTGCTCCCTTTCCAAAGAACCTCATGTGATATTGATGTACCACATTCGGCTGAGATTCATGTAGACCAGAACGAGACGGCACCAGTGACTGATGAGGCACTACTGTCCTTAAACCTAAGTAGGGATTATTTGAGCTCTATGGGACAGGCATGTTGTAGCACTTGAGAGAAAGTCTTAATTTTTCAGAAGACCTTTCCCGCTGGCCTCTTTCTTCCACTGCACATAGCCGCCTACACATATGACATAATATTATTAGTCGTGAAGCTTCTTCCATATTTTCATTCCCACTCTTTTGTGTTCCACAAATTACTACTACTTCGAAATGTTCACTCCAGCATGGTGAAACTAGTAACACAATCAGTACCGAACTGCTCCTCTAAATTCAGTGCTACATGCCCAACTCTAAGAACTACTTTGCTGCCTAGAACAAGTAAGCGAATCCAGCGCACTATTTACAGTGTTCCATAAATATGGGCTGCCTCTTCAACTTGCTTCATAAATGGGGTTCCATGTTTCCACAGTCAAACGAATGAATGAAAGAATAGAACTGCTTGATGGCAGAAACTGAACAAATCGTAGTCTCTTTCATTGCTCACAGTCCATGTGCACAGGTGCTGACCTTACCTGTCAGGTACAGAATAGTTAGACTCAAACTTTGAGCTGCTGTAATTTTTCACTTTGGCAGCAGAAAATCATTGATATTCTGTCTGTGCTGTTCTGCTCCCTAGCTGCATGTCGTGTGCCTTAATAGTCCCAGTATTTCTTAGTCAGTCCTGCAAAGGTTAAATCACATATCTCAATGTAGAGCAAGTAGGAACAAGAGGGATGGTAGCTCACACTTTAAGAAAGTCTCAAAACAAGGGCCTGAGGTTATTGAACGTGCTGAGAAAGGAAGCAGTTTTATTCAAGGAAATGGCAAATAGGGCTATCCCACAAAGTGGGGTATAAGACAGAAAAGAGCAGATGAGTATTGCATTGCCATAATAACACAGTCATGGAAAAGACTACACCTATATGGGGTACATACTGTAAGTGGTAGGACAAATGGAGAAAAGGACTGAGCTAAGAAAGGCGATCATTTATAAAGTAGGAGCCCACAGAAAGAGGTGTGCATTGTAGAGGGTACCTGGTCAGAAGAATGAAGTGATGGTGGGTCAGAAAAGAGGTGAAATTACCCACTGTAAAGCTCTAGATGTGGAGGGGGACATGTTACTACCATATATCCTCTCACTAACCTCCATTAATTTCTTACAATCTCAGAAGATAAATGCATATATAACTGTTGGATTTAGGTTGAGTCTGAAAACACCAAAAATGAAGGTGCACATGTAACTGGAAAGGAAGTGCAAATAGGAGACAACAGGAAGTGTCAAATTTGCACTAGGTTGGGTAAGAAGGGCAGTCATATGTGCTGAAGAATAGTCCATAACAGGTCAAAGCTAACATACCATTGTGGACAGGAGATGTACAGCCAGATTAAAATAGGAAAAGCCATGACAATGGACGATTGCAATGATATGCTGTTTCCTGCTCCTAGGAAATGATGCACTGATGTGGTCTGTGCTCAGATAAGGAGAAGCTAGAAAGGATGTTTAAGGCAGATAAATGTTAGTGATGACAAGCACAGCAGATGGTGAGGGCAATGGACAGACTGATGATGAAGATTCTTGCAGTTCAAGGGTTCAGAGGGAGAAAAAGATGATTGTATAGTGAAGTTGTGGTTGTGTAAGGAAGGATTGTATCATTTTACAACTGCATTAGTTGCCTGTGATTGCCAAGTGTGCTCGAATTCGTGGCCTTGGGATTATTTATTTATTGGCTATCTTTTTGGCCCAGTCTTTCAACTGACAATATAGTTAATTCTTTCTGGTTGACCAGTGAACTAATTCGATCCCTATTTGTTCTGCAATATGACAGCTGAGTTAACCAGGCCTGGGAGATGTCATCCTTGTGGTAGGGACTGGATTTTGGTATTAAGCCCTATTGTGTTGTCTGTGCATGCCTTGGGCATCTAAGGGGTAAATCCTGCAATAAGATATTGTGGTGGTGTATGTTCACATCTATGCATGATGTGATCAAAGACCCTACCCCCCCCTTGCGGACAGCAGACCTCCAGTATGATCTTCAGTCTTCACTATGGTCTCCGACATGGAGGGCATGCCTGGGCACATGTTCCTTGCATGGTAAATATGCCTGGACACACATTCCTATCATGGAGAGCGTTCTTGGTCACACATTTCGTCTCTCCATGCCCAAAATAAAGGTGAGTAGATAAAGCCATGCCATCATTTTCCTCTCCCAAACTAGCTCCAACAGACACCTGAGCTGCAAAGTGAACTTGGCTAACCTGGGTTGTAGCCAGGGCTATATCCAGCTGTGCCATTGAAGATGGCTTCTTCCCTTGAAGTATTATGTTTTTATGTTTATACAATGGCTTATGATATGGTGCTTCATTTCATGAACTTGTATCAATTGTTTTTATTTATACTCTGCCATCCTTCTCCTTGACTACATTTAATTTATTGCAAGTCATGCTTGTTTTATCAGTGCCGTTCATCTGTTTACTACTTTTCTTAAGCCCAAACAATGTCTGTAGCCAATCCTTATGGATTGATCAATTAATCTTATTAAAATGTATTAAATAGTAACTTGTCACTTTGTTTTACTGTATAAAATAGTATAAAAGTTATAATGCAAGCACTCAACCTTTCAATATTCTGCTATTCAAAGAAAAATGGGTTTGGCAAATTTATGAACTAAATTGGAAACTTGTATCCAGTGCACAAAAAAAGACAACAAAGTTCTAGTAATGAGATAATTGTTAATGAGGCTTTAATGTACTAACTACCTTTAGGACTCAAAACCCAAGTCTGCAAATCTACTTGTCTGGCTAATACACTTTCCTACTTAACAACAATCTATTCATTTAATATGAATATCAGAAGAATTACATGTTTAGAAAATAACTTAAGTAATACTGTTGTATGTTTAGCTGTCAGACTTCACAATGATTGAATTACCTCTAATGTTGTGCTAATATGCACATTTTTCAGGAACCCAACGGAGAGTTATTCTGGACAATTAAAACCATGTTTCACTCTCCCAGCAAGCATCCCTAAACCAGTGAGTTCTCAGGACTATGCATTTGCTTAAATTTATCTAACTTAGTTAGACAGAATCTCCAAAGGGAACATTTCTCTCCATTTGTTTTAATAATTATTATCTTTCATTCCCACGAACTGAAGGAATTCATACATTGGAATTTACCAACAGAAAGAATATGGGATTTAGGGATACGCACAGATAGTAATCTAGTCTTTGACCATCACGTGTCTACAGTAGTGAGGAAATCCTTCTATGTGAAGCAGAGTTCCTCCCTAACCCAATTCAAGGGGGAGGTTGGCATAATGGTTAAGGTGTTTACCTTAAAGTTACAAGGTACAGGGTTTGATTCTCACATGGGGTAATTGGCTAGGCTTAAAATGGACCAGAAGGGCTGTTAGCCTAGTATTAATCTATGAACTTAAGTGCAACCTGGACAATTGGATGGGGAACACAAATTCATCCCTGGTTTAGCACCTATGTCTCTAATGGATACAGGTAATCTGTAAATGGTTCACCTCCCAGGCCCTAGTTTGTAAATGTTTCATCTCCCAAGCCTCTGCTTGATCTTATATCAGAACTTGTCAGAGATTTGGGATGCATGGCTAGGCTTAAAAAGGCCCTTGTGGTCATTAGCCTAGTAAACACCTATGAACTTGGCTTTCCCTGAAGCACATTGTACCATTCTGGTATCACTAACTGGTTGTGTTTGTGTGTAGGTGTGTATATGAGAGAGAGAGAGAGAGAGAGAGAAACAGATTGGTTCTGTGTGAAATTATGACTCGTGGACTTCTTGTCCTCACACCACCTAGACGTATCTGCATTATCTGTTCCTGCACCAACAATTAAAATGACAACCACTCTACCTCAAAATTCAGCAGACTAGGAGCATGTAAACAACTCCCTTCAAAGGTATAGCCTGAATCACTACAGAACAACATAAAGGTGGTGATGGCAGTTCAGTCCACAGACACATGCTTCCACTGCATTCCACCAGTCGTCATGGAACATTAATCTCCTAATGCACCCCAACAACCTAACAAGAGAAGCACATAAACATTTACAGCCTTACAGTACTGAAAAAAGCACAGTAATTACTATCAACACTTCTGTAGGATTTACATATTTTTGTATACCCAAAATGGGGTTTTTTCTTCATGAAACATGAACCACACCCTTAACAAAAAACAAAACACTTGTTTTCATGTTCTTAGCAAAGTAGATTTTTTTTTCAGAGTTTTAGCTGTTTCTATTTCTCTGTGTGATATTACATCACTTTAATTACAGTATCCTAGTTTTTACAATATTTATATAAAAAGTAGAAATATTTTTCTCAAGCTATCAGGACACTTCTGTTTTTTTTTTCTTTTTATGGGACAGCTGCACAAATCAGGAGTGAATGTGAAAAGTGGAACAGGTGCTAAGTTTAAGTTTGCAGAATTTCCTGTGCTTATTTATATAACTGCACATCTCGTGTGTGTGTGTGTGTGTATGTATATATATATATATATATATATATATATATATATATATATATATATACATACATATATATGCGTCTGTATATTATATGTTTGTGTGTGTTACACACATGCATGCACACACACTGTGAGACAGACAAATTCTGATGCAGGAATATTAACAAAGCTGCCTGGCAATTCAAAAATGTTTAGAGAATTTAACTGTTTAAAAGCATGAAGTGTATGTTTGACTTAATATTACAAATGGAAATGATAAACACACACATACACACAACTTACACCTTCAGCTTGGCATGCTAGCAAACTGGCATTCAGCTTAGAAATGCTGTCATCGTTTCCCTCATCTGGCACTTGTGCTTGTAATTCCTTATTCACCTTGACGGCGACTATGGATTCATTGTGGGCTCTCTGGACTTCCACTGACTTAAGGTGCTCAAGTTCCACACTTAAAGTGTTAACCTTTAAGGTAAGCAGGATGATCCAGGCTGCTGCAGCAGCAATAGCCAGCAGAAGGAAGACAACTGCAGCAGTCAGTACTCTGGGATTTTTACAGCTGTCCATTCTCATTCTGTAACCAGCCTATGTATGTCCTGCCTGAGATTCAGGCATTCCAGCCGTGTCTCTGCTGAAACTGAAGTGGTCTGCCTGCTAGACTTGACTCGGGTTTCCTTATAGTTTGGGCATTGCTGGAGCAGTGATGTCATTCACTGAAAATGGAGCAGTATGGCAGATGAAAACGTGGGGGCTGGAATTCTGCTTAGAACCACACAGCAATACAAATATAAACATATGAAAACAGCCCTGAACTGCTCAAAGATAAGATGCTCACTGTGATTTACAGTGTCCAGACAGGATGCTGAAGGGGTGGAGTGTTTATATGGAACATTTTGTGCTGGTTAATTTTGGATTCACTTCACTCACTTGCCATTCAGTAGGGTCTTAGTACAATTGTATATTTAAAATATCT
Source organism: Protopterus annectens (assembly GCF_019279795.1). Classification (NCBI taxonomy): domain Eukaryota; kingdom Metazoa; phylum Chordata; order Ceratodontiformes; family Protopteridae; genus Protopterus; species Protopterus annectens. Next base: position 99,124,528 of record NC_056747.1, read on the forward strand.
AATGAAATATTTAATCAGGGCTGTACTTGCCATGGCACTGAGAACTACACTAACCGTAATGCGACAGTTAACAGATGTATGCAATGTCAAGAAATAAAAAGTAAACGATCAGTTATCAGGAAAGCCTGCTGTTTGAGAAAATGAAAAGGCTTTCAAAAAAAGAAGATAGTGTCTACAAAATGTGAAATAATCTGTCAGTACAGATCTGCCTTATTCCCTGCTATATAGATCCACTACCAGAAGTTGACAAGCTATTAACTGTATTATTTCTGATAAAATCTATTGAAATGAAACTCTGCAAACGTTAAATTAAAAAGTGTTTTTTCAGGGATCAATCTCCATGTGCTACGCTATACCATTAACTGAAAGTCACACAATATAAAGAAAACAGAAGCACCCTAAAATGTTGAAAAACAAGTAACTACACATATTGTGGCCTTGCAGTACAGCATACAACAGAAAATATAGTCCAGTACTTTTCACTTCAGGTAATCGAGATCACAGAAATTACATTCAATGAGGTAGTTTTTGATGAAAATTAGTGCTCTCATATCCAAACGATAACTGAAGAGAGCTATGCTTCACATATACAATCGGCAGAGCCAAGACAACTGAGGAGAGATATGCTTCACACATACAATCAACAGAGCCAAGACAACTGAGGAGAGATATGCTTCACATATACAATTGACAGAGCCAAGACAACTGAGGAGAGCTATGCTTCACATATACAATCGGCACAGCCAAGACAACTGAGGAGAGATATGCTTCACACATACAATCAGCAGAGCCAAGACGACTGAGGAGAGATATTCTTCACATATACAATTGGCAGAGCCAAGACAACTAAGGAGAGATATGCTTCACATATACAATTGGCAGAGCCAAGACAACTGAGGAGAGCTATGCTTCACATATACAATCGGCAGAGCCAAGACAACTGAGGAAAGATATGCTTCACACATACAATCAGCAAAGTCAAGACAACTGATGAGAGATATGCTTCACATATACAATTGGCAGAGCCAAGACAACTGAGGAGAGATATGCTTCACATATACAAGTGGCAGAGCCAAGACAATTGAGGAGAGCTATGCTTCACATATACAATCGGCAGAGCCAATATAAGCTCTTGTACCCTATTGCCAAATTTATGTACAGATTCATTACTCACCAATTCCTGAAACTTCTGAATAAGTTACCAATTGCAATAAGGTTAAGCTCTTCACTAGCGATGGCACAATTCCTCACAGCTCTAGGGTCTGGGGTTCATTTCTGACATATGGTCACTTTGTGGAATTTGTATATTTTCCATCCATTCACAACCGCTTTTCCCATTTTTGCACATGGGGTCGGAGTGTCACTTAAACACTGACAGTCATCTGGAACCAAGGTTTACACTGCCAGATGGCTGGGCCTGCCTTAGTAGTTCTACACCACACACTCACACCTATGGCCAGTTTAGAGTATCCAGTCCAACTACTGCATGTCTCTGGAATGTGGGAAGAAACCCACACAAAGACAAGGTGGACATGCAGAATCCACACAGAAGGCACCCCAGCTGAGAACTGAACTGGAGAACCTCTTGCTGTGAGGCGACAACACTAACCACTGCACTCTGGTTTTGTTTCTAACACTCCTGTTTCCTCCAAGGTCTTAAAAATATGGTGATTGGTTAGAATAAATTTGGCTATACTAAATTGCTTGTGCATGCACATATACACACACACACACACACACACACACACACACACACACACACACACACACACACACACACACACACACACACCTATTTTTACATGGATTTATATGGGTCAGCTGATAAACAGTGAATGACCCAAAGACTGATGTTCATAAAGTCAACCACAAAAGGTCAGTTTTAGAAATACCAATATGTAACTATGTATGCAAATCTTAGAACATGCAACACATTATTTTGAAAAAAAATCAGTAAACCACCAATTTTTGCAGAGGAGCATGCCCCCCTATACCCCTTTGTAGGCACTGTGCCCCCACACTCCTGCTAATTATCCATACTAACTCCCAGATCACATGATCTCAGAGGGGGGTGCAAATTTCCCTACCCCACGAAATGTGTGATTTTGCACACCCGTTGACTATCTGTGTAGTTGACTAAATGGTCAACATTCGTTTAGTTGACAAAAAAGGGGAACTTGATCAAAATGATTTCCACCATTTTTATATACATATATATATATATATATATATATATATATATATATAGAGAGAGAGAGAGAGAGAGACAGACAGACACATTGTTCTTGTCCATGCTGTGCTTGAAAGGGTTCGGATAGAAATCAACCCAGTCATCTTATTAACAAATGATCAGTAAAATAGCATTAAAGACTTGAACAATATTCATAAGTCTGTTGGTATTAAAGGCATAGAATAACATTGATCCATACCTCTCAACTGTCCAGATTTTTGCCTCATGTTTTTGGTTTGTTCCTCATAAAAACTGTAGTTTTCTGGCAAATCTCTGGGATGATCTAAGTCACTAAATAATGACGCATACTTGAGTTTCAGACCTCATATCCTTCAGAAAATGCATGCTAACTCAAATCATGTTATTCTGGCAACTGTCTTAGTTTATAAGAGCAATATTTAAATTTTGACCCTATTTATGGGCCTTTGTCCCCCCATTACTTCAGGCTTTGTTCAGATTTTTTGCACTAAGACTTTGAGAGGTATGGGAACCATAGCTCTGAACTGTCCCTTATTTTGACTCATATTTTACCTTTGTCCCTCTTAATCCTTCCTAAAATTGATGACTTTTGGGGAAAGGGTGGTGAATTATGCTTAATTAATAATGACAATCAATTGAATTATAGACTTCTTTTACTTCAGAAAATGTATATTAACTCATATTATCTTATTGTGTTGATGAGTTAATATAATAATATTTTAAAAGTGTCCCTGATTATTTCTGGATTTGTCCCTAATTCAGTTGAGATTTGCCCATGATTGGTTGAGAGCTACGCATTGATCCAACTTCTGAATGACTATTAGTTTGTAAGACTGACTTAAAAACATGTGAAATAAGCACACTGATGCTTATTATCTTCTGTTTGTAATGTTCTTCCTTATTCAGGCAAGTCCTGTTTGGTTAGGGATAGAGGAAATGAGTGTGGCTCATTTGTTTTGCCACAATCTAGATGCCTTTGCACTGCCTTAAGTTGAACTTAGAGGAGTGGCTGCCTGATACAGCAATGACATTCATTAATATTTTTTGAGATAAGAAGACTTGTCTAGCTAAGTTCACAAAAATTTAATTGGTGAGTAGATGTGGGGCTTAAGACACATGCAGTTGGCCTTTTGTAACCTTCTAAGATCAGTAGTGGGCTGTGATTTTTCGGATTTTTCAAATGAGTGTGCGTATAACCATTAAAAGCCTGGCAAAACTGTATCTAATGTTGCTACTTATAAAGACAATGTTGTTTAATTTTATTTCTTTAAATATCTGACTCCATTTTGAAATTCTGAGCATCATATGAAAAGGCCCACTGACATAAGTAGATAGAGGTTTGAGTTTAATAATGAACTATGAAGGGGAAAAGAAACATGAGGGCATATCGCTAGCTGTGACATTAATAGTGAGCTATGAAGGCTGAGGACAGAGATAGAGAGAGATCCCTTGACATAGGTATCCCCAACTATGACGTTATTAATGAACTATGAAGGGTGAGGAGAAAGAGGCATAGGAAGCCCTGGCTGTGGGGTTGAAATTCGTAGGCTGTGTAATGCAGCTAGCAGACAAATGCATTTTCTTTAAAAATATGTAAGGTTGCAGGATCATATGCATAACAGGAGGTTAGGATATTTGGAAGCTAGATTCTACTTGTAAATCATTGCATTTGTGTTACCCACCATGTAGAAATTATTCAAAGGACATTCTTGAATCCTGGTGTATCAGAAACTGCTAGTCCCACACTTTTATGTATTCATTAATTCGTATGTTTGATAATTTGACAAAATAAATATGAAGAAATGTCATCCTGGTCCACCAACAGAACATCCTGGCCAGTAGTGGTGAAGTGATGCCTTTCATTGTGCCATCATAGGTTTTATAACACTGCTACTCAGACTTTGGCTTTTGAACTGCATGAGACATTCCTCACCAGTGTTACCAACGTTCTGGCACTTTCTGTATGATGCTCAGAATTTCAAAATGGAGTCAGATAATGAAAGAAAAAAATCTGAAACATGACACTGTATTTAAGTATCAGCACTATGTATAGTTTTGCCATGCTTTTAATGGTAGTACACATACTCATTTGTGTAATCTAACAAAGCAAAGTATTCAATTTGCATTTCATGTTACCTGCTTTATTTCAGGCATGGTACACCCTTGTGTTTATACTCTTCCAACATTTAGTCATTATGTCTGAAATGTAAGGTGCATGTAGAAGTTGACATTTAGAAAGGCCTTTGAACAATGAGCATTGTCTTTACCTGCTGGAGGTGTGTCTGTTATGGAACCTGATTCATGGATATCTTACTGTCGACCGTGGTGGTGCAGCGGTTAACACTGTCGCCTCACAGAAAGAGCGCCTTCTGTGTGGAGTCTGCTTGTCCTCCCTGCAGTCGAGTGAGTTTTAAAGTCATGCAAGTAGGTGTGTGTGTGTGTGTGTGTATGTGTGTGTGTGTGTGTGTGTGTGTGTGTGTGTGTGTGTGTGTGTGTGTGTGCACCTATTGTGTAGGTTGGGTCCTGGGCTGGCAACTCGACACCCTAAAAACACCACTACCATTCAATCTGCGGATTTGTGATCCACTGTGGCAACTCCTAACGGGAGAAACTGAAAGACATTGCTTTTACTCATGGATATCTTTTTGCTATGAGGGAAAAGATCTAGCTCAGGAATGGTTAGGCTGAATGTGCTTTATGCTTCACAGTGACAATGGATCACCTGGGGGTCAGTCTGAAAATGG